>NW_009612528.1:60284-62937 GCF_000690535.1 Cariama cristata
ATTGGTGGGACCTTCTTGACCCGGGAGACCAGAATTTTCCATATAAAACCCTACAGGTCTGGGGAACACCAGTGTTTTCAGGAGGTGCCTTGCTGTCTCTGCACTGGCCCAAATCTGCAGCGTGGGTCTGGTCCCTGCCCTGGTGTCTTCCTAAGGACAGGGTTAGATCAAGCCCCAGATGGGGCTCGCAGAAGAATCGCCTGTGCCAGCAGCAACGGTGTGACGACCGCACATCGTACAGTGCGTGGTGTAACTCACTCCCCAGGTACCGGGACGCTGCAGTGGCCATCAGTGCCACCCTCCTGTCACACGCGGCCATTCCTGTGGCCTTTTGAAGGGCTGAAGGTTGCAGCAGGCAATGGGGCTGGGTCCTTTGGCAATACAGGCTGCCCACCGTGCCCCATCCCAGCCCCCCCAGTGCCACGGGGGGAGCACAGGGCACGGAGCCCTTCTCACTGGGCAACCTGCAGGGTTAATTTGGGGGCATGGAGGTTCCCTCGCCGGGGTCCAGCCCCCAGCAAACCCCCTGAGTACCTTTGCAGCAGCCTGCCCACGGAGGCTCGCTCGCTCTCGGCCGGGTGGCTGATTTCTGGATCCTGTCGGCTTTCACTCCATCTCCCGGGAGCCAAGGTCCACAGCCGCGCCTGTGCCTCCCAGACGGGCCGGCAGACGAGAACTTCCTTCCAGGCCCTATAGACAGACATTTTATATACGTTAAAATACGTCTGTATATAAATATGGAAAGCAAGAGCTTGGGAGAGCTTGAGTCTAAATAAACTTGTATGTTTAAGGCTTTTAAAATGCTAATGTTGAATTTCAGGGGAGGGGGGATGCAAGGGGATTGTTGGACTGAGCACCAAGACAGCTGATGAGTTTGGATTGGTGCCTTTACAATTCAAGGAAAAATGGGATAGTTTGGGAAGGAAAAAGGGATTTTCTTGTTTTTGTTTTTAGTAGAAAATAAAAGAAGCTGCCTTCTTATTTGCCTCCCTCCCCCAGCGCCGGAGCAGCAAGCGACTGGTGTTGTATGCATAAGCTATTCCTTTGTGCAACATCTAAATGGTTAATTGTGTTTGAGGAAGATGTACGGGCGAATGGAGGGACCACCCAGCAAGAAACAGACAAGAAAGAGCGATCTCTGAAATGTTTAACCAGAGAGAGAGCAAAGTTGTTTAAAAATATTTAATTTACAACATTCCACACTGCTGATTATAAATTGGCCGTCCAAAAACACTGCTGCGTGCAGGGAGGGATCCAGGCAGCATGAAACAAATTCTTGTGATTGTTTTTCCTATCTTCCTCCCTCCTTTCCTTGGGGAGTTTAACCCCACGGCGGGATGCGGGTAACCCTAGGCAGGGAAGGCAGCGACCGACCGCTGTCCCCCAGGACCGTGGTCTCTGGTGCGAACACCTGCACCCAGGGCCGGGATGCAGCCGCTTGCCAGCGCTGGGAGAGATGGAAGGGACAGTGAGGAACAACCAACTGGCGATGCCGGTGGCAGTGACAGGCACATTTGAGATGGCCAGTGGGTAACGGCCCCACAGCCCCTTCCCTCTGATTTTCACCCGAGCACCAGGATTCCCCCAAAGCATCCAGCCGTGCTCCTGGGCCAGGAAAGCTGGGAATCTCCCAGTGATGGGTTGGGAGACTTGGGGAGCAAAACTCGGCCGGGCTATGCTGCCCGTGAGAGGTCCCTCACCGCTGTGATGGTGTCCACTCTTTGGGTCGGCAGCGCTTGGCTGCATCATCCAGCCATTCCCAGTGGTGCCGGGAAGGAGCTGGGACCTGGGCCCTTGCAGGGTCGTTGAGCAACAGCGGCGTCTCCCCCTGCTTGGGCCTTTCTGCAAAGGGGGTGGTTGGTGCCGGATGCCGGGAAGAAGGGATTTGGCTGCGCTCTGCTCACGGCCGCCGCTGATCCGTGGCTGGCTTCAACGCACCCGGCCTCCCCAGCTCTGCTCCCCCCGACACGAGGGGCTGGGGCTGCTTTACAAGGAGGGATGGTTCCCTCTGGGTGGTGGCCAGGCCATCCCTCCCCATCACCTGGGGATCACTCCTGCTCGCACCGCGATGTCCTTTCCAACCTTCATAGACCCTGTTCCCCTCATGGTAAGGGAGGTCTCAGGAAGGAGGCTGCTGGGCTCCTTACGGTGCTGCCCCCGGGAGACCAGGCAGACGAAGGATGGGGGTCAGCCCTTTCTTCCCCAGCCAGTGCCAACCCTGCCACCATCCACCTTCACAGTTGTCACCCGAGGGGCTGGAGAACCACCATGCCCAGAGCATATCGGGGAAGGGGGAGGTTCACAGCCCCCTGACCGGTGACCCCAGGCTGCAGAGGGGATCTGAGCAGAGCTGAGGGACCTGGGGATGCAAGAGGAACCAGGATCCAAAAGCAGGGGCTGCTCTCGCTGCAGATCCCTCCATAGCATCTCCTTGCAGATCCTGCCTTGGAGAGAAAAAGTCCAGATGCTTTCACACCCCTGCTGCCCCAGGACCCCGGCCATGCAGCCAGCCCCCTGGGAGCCCTGAAGAGCCCCAGCCAGCGGGGAGGGCAGGGGTCTCGCCTCCTTCTGCTAGCTCTCCTGGCAAGGAGGGGGCACGGGGAGGTCCGCAGGCCTCTTTGCCGAGGATTGCCACAAGTTTCCTACCCCCTAA
>NW_009612529.1:0-1301 GCF_000690535.1 Cariama cristata
TCGGTTTGGGTGGGTTTTTTTTCCTCTTGTAAACATTTACCTTTTAGTAAGGATGTCTGTGTGAAGAGGGAAAGGAGGGGAAGAAAGGATCAATTCTGATCAGAGAATTTGGCCAGAGATTCAACAGGGCAACTCCAAAACTACCCTTTTGCTTGTTCCAAATGCTGCTATAAATGCCCTAAATAAATCATTTGGTGTTTGGGGGTGGGCAGTGAGGAATCCTTAGCTTTGCTGGTACTTGGTGTCTAACAGCTTGCACGTGAAGGTGGCCTCCATACTTCTCTAGGGCTGTTGAGAGATCCCCTTTTCCTTCAGAATGAAAGTCTTTCATTTTCTGCTTCTCCCAGAACAGAGCCACCCTTTCCTTTGAATTTTTCAAAATAATTGAGAAGTGTGTTAAAGGTGTAACTGCTGTAAAAGGAAAGCCAAGCAACAGAATTTTCTGCTGGTGGGCTGTGTAAAACCAGATTATTGTCGCCCTAAACTTGTTCTAAAATATGATGGGGATACACAGTGGAGGACCAAACCAGTTTGTCTTCTAGCACTATGTGATGGTGGTTTTTGCACTCAGTGTAACTCCCTATTGATTTTAATTGGGCAAACTGCTCACAAAGATGTAGCGACTCCAGGCAAATGTGTTGCTTCTCAGCAGATCAGGCTTTAAGGGAGTCAGGGATCTGCTGTTTGTTGTAGTAGTAGCAGGGTGACTCTTTAAAATATTTGACTTATTAGACCCATGCAAAACGGTACATTTGAGTTTGCACTGTGCACAGCGGCTTATCATTGTCACCCGATTACTCTGTGTGTCTAAGGAGGTTTACAAGACAAGGGCTCGCCCACCTCCCAGGTGAGTAAGCAGGATTTTTACTGACTCGGTGTTTGATGCTGAGCCCAGGCAGTGTACCTAGTTCCGTGCAGTGCCACGAAGACTATTTTGGTTTGCCCCAAGGAACTTCCATTCTCAATTAGCCGCCCACCCACTGTTCTGCTAGCTCCTTATGGCAGAGATCTCTGCCCGTGGAGCTTCTGGTGACAACGCACTAAAGAGCACGGTTTTAAAGCTCTGATGCTTTGAGACTCTTCTTCCCATCTGTTCACTTCTGAGCAAAGGGACGGGTCCTTTGCAAGGACGCAGGGCTGCTAGATCCATGCTTTGCCTGGGGAACCTTGCCATTCCCAGGAAGGGTTTAGCTGGAGTCTCAGAAGTTGTGTACAGATTGACCCAGGCTTCAGCTGAAAAGCTGAGTGGATAATGCCATTGTCAAGCCTCCAGTGGAGCAGTTTGGCCACCTGCTACTCCC
>NW_009612529.1:1325-3867 GCF_000690535.1 Cariama cristata
TGGAGGGCTTATCAGGAAGGGAATATACTTTCAGGTGCCTCATGTGAATGAGGTTCTCTGGACAAGTTACCAGTGAATAACTTTTTCCTAATCAATTGCAGCTAGGATGTAGATTTTTATTTTTTTTTTTATGCCTCACCCTCTTTCTTTAGCCTTTAGTTTGTCATAATTACTACAACATATGCTGTCTTCAGTCTGTGCTGGGACGAATCCTGAGGACTGGATGTGGAGCAGTGGCAGGATATGGCCCTAAAACCCAGCAGCTTGTGCTTCCTGCAGGGAAGTGGCTGTCTGTGGCAGCCCTTCTGGAGGCAGCGGACAGCCTCCACTGCAGCGCAGCGAGCACAGTGCCGACCAGCAGGTCTAGTGAAAAAATTCTATTGTGCCTTGATTTTTCGGTAAATATGCTCTGAGCTACCTAGTGGTATTAGGTCTAATCATAGGAGTTTTCCCCTCAAAGCTGTGGCTGGATTTATGTTGATCACTTTAAAACAAATCTCACAGATATATTTAGTAGAAGAATGTGTAAAACCCCAGCCCCCAAATGGTATTATGTAACCAATACAGTATTTAAGTGCCCCCTGTGTAAACTAACTGAAAAGCCTGCTGTTTGCCTTCTTTGCCTCTGTTGTGTATTGGTCAACCGAAGCCGGGTGCTCTGTTTGCTGTTCTGATTACTATTTTAAAAGGAAAGATCCGTAGGATCATGTTATCCAGAAAGTGAAAAAGACTTAAACCCCACTCACTGGGCTTAGAGAGGGTTCAGGGGCTGAGTGAGAGCCCTCTCCTGGGCTGCCCAGGGGTGTGGATTGCCAAGGGAGCTTGTGCCATTTGAAAGCACACGCGCATCAAGGATACAGCGCCACACAATGTACTTTGTTCCTTTATTTTGGCATGTGTGGTGCAGCCGTACTCAGTGGCCTGTGCAACCTCAGCCATAGGGTTCAGCTGAGCTCAGCAAAGATGTAGACGTGGTAGTGTAGGGTCAAGGAGATGGTGGGAGCTAATGGGCCAACCGGGAACATGTTCCCACTGCTGTATCTACAGCTGTTATCAGGTGGAAATGAAAGGTGGATTTCCTCTTGCTTTGAATCAACAGGAGTTTGTAGGCTTTCTCCCTAATTTACTGTTATTGATCTGCCATCAGCTCCTTGCCCAGTTAAATCCTTTATTCAAGGTGCTGGATCTTAGGAGCACAGTGGTTTCCCATTATTGTTATAATCTTTCACCACAGAGAGATTCCCCCTTCTCAGTAATGCACCAAAGTGGAAGTAATCGCTCTTTTTTCTTCTTGCATTTGTCCTTTCCTGTTTCATTCACCGATTGAAAAATGGCTAAAGAGCAGCCCCCATTTCACCTCCCCTTTTCCCTGATTGACTCAGCAGCTCCTGGGACAGAGAGAGGAAAGGGGCCTCGAGGTCACAACCTTCACAATCTTCAAAGCCCCTGCCGCTTCCAGCAGCTGTCACAGCTCTCACTGACCATATCCCCAGAAGGTCAGCAAAAAAATAAACACTGGGGCCCGACAGGTCCCCTTCTCATGCAAACTGGCCATTTCCCTCCCCAGCTCCCATTCCATGCATAGATTACACATAGGAGACCCCCTTGGATTTGCACAGAGCTATGCAAGAGCAAAATGCCACAGAAAATAAAAGCAGAAGGGCTTCCTGGGCAGGCAGGGTGGGAAAAAGAAAAGCAGCTTCCTGAGCACTCCATGCCCACCCACAGGCTGCTGCAGCCATTTTGTGTGTGCAAAGCCTGAAGGTGAAGCTGGGGAGGGGGCTGACTTTTCCCTGGGAGAAAGACTGCAGGGAAGGATTCAGCTTTTATATCTGCTTGTGCATGTGAGGGATGGAAGAGAGAATCCAAAAGAAATAGGAAATGAAGCATAGACTGTAAAAGCCTTTTCATCAGGATTAGATTGCATCCCTCTCCTACAAGCAGCCTGCTTTCTGCACTCACCTTCCTCTGCAAAAAGTCATGATGAAGCAGAAACACTGCCAGGGAGAAGTACAGGTTCAGAAGGCCAGAGTGGAAAGGTCCTCTGCTAAAGGAAATACCCTTCACCAGTCCTCTTTTATAGAAGTATCCATTTCACCATGGCCACTAACAACCAAAGGGCTATTTCCTGGCCTTCCCAGCACAGATCCCCGATGCAGAGAGCTGTTCTCATCTCCAGCGTTGCAAACCCTTTCCCTCCCACCCCACACGCTCGCTTCCCTACCCGTGCTCCCCCATTGCTGAACCCAGCACTAGGGCATGACTCGAGCCCGTTTTTTCAGGCTCCACACTAAAGGAAGACGCTCGTTTTCCTATTGGCATTTTCAGCCTCTCCCCACAAAGACCAAATGGGCGATTAGCACACCGGATCGCCGGACAAAAAACCCGTCGAGGGGATTTTTATCTGCGTGCGGCTGCTGAAGGAGGCAGGAGGGGTTGGTGACCTGCAAGAAAACCCACCAGGAAGAAAAGGCAGCGACAGGGGACGTGGGAGTCACTTTATTTATTTGGTGTTGGCCGGGTACAGCAGAGGGGCCTCCCG
>NW_009612530.1:0-14916 GCF_000690535.1 Cariama cristata
ACCAAAACCTTGCCACACAAACCCGATACAGCTGCACACAGGATCTCTTTCTTCAAACACTACCATTTCAACGAACTGCTGAGTATTTTCCTCATCCTTTCAAGTCTACGTGCTTCACTAGAGTAATTGCTGCCTACATACCCATCTGGTTCTTGTACGTTCGGTAAAACAATCTGGGAAGATGTTAACTATGTGAAAGAATGAAATATCGGATAAGAATATTTTGATCAAGTTTTTTATTGCTTTTCTTTCATCCTTCTAATGTTAAGAAGAATTATTTCTCCCTTAGGAAAAATGCCTAGGGTCTAGGGCAGGAACCCAAACCAAGAAAAACCCCAGGAAACTACAGAAAGGGAAAACAGGAACGGAACATCTAGAGAACACCAAAACCGTATTTTATCACAAGAGGGCAGTGCATATTAACAAATGAGGAAATAATCCACGTTTCACAGGAGGCTAATCCCTTTCTTTTAAAAAATTTCCAAAAGCTTTGCTGCCAGTGCTAAAGAAAAAGAAAAAAAGGCAGAAAAGTCTTAGCACGCAACATCAAACAGTGCTTTGTGAAGTCTGTTGTTCGCTGGGACTGCAGGAATCTGCGCCAGGTACTGGGTGTTCTAATTTTGTAAGAGAAGTGAGAAAGCTCTAGGTGGCACAGGAGCCACAGGTTATCCCCATTTTGTTGTTTCCCTGGCAGACAGCAATGCCACCTGGTGAATGGTCATTTTGCTTGTCTATCATAGTACCGGCAGAATGACCGCTCTCACATCAGATGTATTTATCCTGTCAACAAAAAAAGAAATTAAATTCCCCTCTCAGAAAGAGGGATTTCAAGCACAGGTGTACTGCGGGGAGGTGCCTACTTCTCCAGTGGCCAAGCTGTGTTTTAACTCCAAGTGCCTGTTTCCCTTAAGGGAAAATGAAGCTGGTTTTACCTCTGAAAAGTGACAAAATGCTAGCTATGGAGGCTTATAATGCCAGGAGGATGGGACTTCCACTGTTTGCAGGTTTTTTTCCAAGAGACTCCAGTAGCCATGAACACAAGCTGTTAATCCTGACAACAGTGAATTTGGCTGAGAGAAGGAAGTGTCCAAACTCCTGGCCCACCATGTGTTTCAAACACCTCTGTCTGAAAGTGCCGTGGTCTAGTTGACATGGTGGTGTTAGGGCAAAGGTTGGACTCAATGATCCCAGAGGTCTCTTCCAACCAAATCGATTCTGTGATTCTGTGAAAGTCAGATGCCCATGCTTAGAAATGTGAATGATGCACCTAACACAACCCATGATGAGAAAAAATCATCAGTGCCAGCAATGCGTATACTTCACCCACACACTGTCCATTCAGCTCTTTTTCCAGCATAGACCCTTAAACCTTTCTGCCATGAAAGGTCTTGAGGTTTTAACTCTACTTATATAGTTTAACTGTACTTTCAAGTCTTCTGACTGACAAAACGCTGATACCAGTAAGTTACCAAAAGCAGTCCATCGCAGCTGACATTAACTCTCTAAGGCAGCTCCATGCTTGCCCCCAGCTCGAGATGGGGAGAGCCCTCGCCCCATCCCTGTGAGCTGTTAACTTCTGCCCATTGCCTGCAGAGCTGCAAAGCCCTGCGCTGGTGCCCATGGGTGACCCTGCAGCGTGAATGCATTGCTGCTGCCATAAAGCACTAGGATTCAGCTCACCTTGTTTTAGAGGTCTACCTGAGGCAGGCTGAACTCAAGAAGTGTTTTTCTTCCTATTTTGATGGTAGAAGTTTCCATGGCTAGGTCATGTATAGGTGAGAAGAAACCCACCCTTCTCTCCTTTCCTTGCATGGGAATTGTGCTGGAGGAATGGAAATTTAATTGCATGTTGAACCCCATTAGTTCTTCTACCTATTTAAACATATCTAGGAGGGGAAAATCACACGCCTTTTCAACACGCTTTTTGTGGTTACACTCTCAAGGGTAACCTGGGATGGAAGATATACAAGAAATTATCTTGTATATTGTCTTGTCTTATATCCTGTGTATTGTATTGTCTGTGTATTCCTAGAAGTGAGATTTAGATAGCATTTTGGCTTTCCCATCTGCCTTCAGGAGGGATGTGAGAGGAGGAGGTGCTGGGCAGTGTAGGGGTGTGCTATGATGGGTCCTACTGGCCATCAGGAGGAAAAACCAAAACACGTGTCCTTCTCTGGTTGCTCCTCTGAGTCTGCCCCTTTTGACCATGCAGTCAACCCCCTGGCAGTCACCATGGAGCCACCATGAATGTTTGGTGACCCTCCCATCCAGCCTTACCCTCACCTCCCCAACACTTGCTTTGGAGAGGAGCATGCTTTGGAGAAAAGCACATAGCAGTGAGCCTTCCACAGCCAGGTTGTCGAAGACAGACAGAAGAAGCATCTGAGTCTTAAAGTCCTCCTCTGAAGATGGAGAGATTGGGCTCAGCATTATGTCTACCAAAATGGTAGATGGTGTCATACAATTGCGTTACACCGAAGGTTAAATTTGCACCTCAGTCTCTCTGATCTCTTTCTTAACTATGTGAATTTGCAACGTGCAGAGTGAGCTAGATTTTGCTAGAGATATATTGCCTCTTCTTTGCTACACTGTCTCGTCATGTTTTTTGATGACAAGTGGTGCCCGCTCAAAAGTCGCCTCTCTTTATGTGTGAGGAAACATTTGGGGACAGAAGAGTGGATTTCAAGAAACTACAGAAAAGCATGAAGTAACTTTGCCATCATCTCTTTAAAGGTCAGGCAACTCTGATACTGACCCTTTACAGTTACCTCTATTTGCCCAGGAATAGTGAACTTCTGTAGTGAAGAACTCAGTGCCTGAAAAGGGAGATACAGTGAGAAGTTGCCACTATTTCTGACACTTGTGCAGAAGGCACCGTCACCAGGCGTGTACCCAGTGCCACTGCCAGTCACGTCTGGGACCTGAGAGCCTGCTGCTCTGCAGGGCTCAATGAACTGGCCCATTTACGTCCTTCTGATCTTGTACTTTGGGGCTTTTCTGTATTTGATTGTGAAACAGGATGGGTGCAACATGAAGTGATATGCTTGGTCCGGCATGGAACATCCACAAACTGACATCAAGTACACCATTTCCTAATCTGTTTATCAACAAGAAAACAGAAATGCAAACCCAAGAGTGGATTTAAAGGCCGTCCTAAGAAGGACAGTGTCTCTATTAAAGAAGGATGTGTAAGTGAGATCACAGAGGCGAAAGAATATACATTCGTCCATTCAGAGGCTGTTCTCTTACTTAATCTAGTACAATGTGGCTTAGCATCAAGACTTAAAGGGCACCTCTGTGTGCCATGGGACCATGCAGTGCTGCGAGCTTCTGGCTGATGAGTAGCGTGGTCCTCTTTTGGGGAACGAACATCCTGCATCAGCTGGGCGCTGCAGTCCAGCCAGCTAAAATAGCCTCATGGCTTCCACTGGGCTAAAAGAGCTTTTACTGACCTCTGTTTTAAAAGTGACATTCCTGATAACGTAATTTATGTTAAAATCGTATCTCAAAATATTTTCAGATATTTACAGGCTCAGTGGTGCAGTGTTACTCCTCTAAGGAGCATTCAAAAATAAAGTATATATTTGCCAAACAGACAAAGGGAACCAAGTAGCAGTTAATATGAACTAAAGCTATTAAAATTTAGAGAATAAGGGAAGGTAAAGAGAAGCCTGTCAGACTCCAGTACAACAAAAGGGATAAGTATTAATGTGCAATCAAGCAACGTAGTCAATGGAGATAGTAAAGTGGTTAGAAATGATAAAGAAAAGGAAAACCTCAGTAAATATTTCTGTGATATTTCAACAGGGAAGAGATGGTGCATTTGACTGCATAAGGATAATGAAGCATTTTCCAGCCCGTAAATACCTAAGGAATCAATAAGGAGTTGTCTGAACAAACATCTGTGACACTGACAATAATTTTTGAGAAATATTATAATACTCTAGTGAATTACAATAGGACACTGGTAAAGTGTCAATATTGTGCTAATACTGAAAAAAGGCAGAGAAAGATGTATGAGGTGACTGGAGGGTAACTCTATTCCTGAGCGAGGTAATTGAAAAGCTCATAAGGGAGTCAACGAACAAAACCTTAAAAATGAGAATGCAATTAATTCCAGACAGTTTGTGGAGAATAGATCCTATTAAGCAAATTCTGGTGTTTACTTAGTATCACTTGCTATTTTAAATTAAAAATAGCTCTATAAAATACGAGTAAATTGCACTGACTGGAAAGGGAACTGGTTTAAAATATGATTGTCCACAAGGAATTATCATCTAATGGAGATGCCAAAGTTGTCCTATGCCCAGACTTCTATTCAGACTAAGTAATCCAGGCAGCCATATAAAAAGCTGGTTTTAATAATGGAGACCTATTTAAGTCAAATACATTTTAATAAAGCCCTACATCTAAACTAAGCAATTCAGACCTACAGAGAAATGACTGCATGTTGGAAAGTGATAACTAAAACCAACCAAGTTCGCAGAGTGACAGTTCGGCCTAAGTTTCCAGTGTGATAATATGTAGAGAAAATCAAATCACAGTCCTCAGATTTTCTAAATAAAAAATTAGCAAGAAAATCAAAGGAAGTGTTTTTATTTCCAGATGAGATGTTGATAAGAATGAATATGGTGCCCACAATTCTGATATTGATAAATTGGAAAGAACCATGACAGATACTCAAAATGTGGAGAGAACATCTTTGAGTGAGAGAATCAGACTACAAAATCTGCTTAGATTATCAAAACGGAATTGAGAAGTGAATCTATAAAGATAAGTAAGAAACTTCTCAGGGGAAAAAAGGGTAATTAAGGTCTTGCTTACATAAAAGGTCAAGAGAGACAGTCCAGTGGTTTATTTGACTTTGCAGCCTCTGAACGTATAACTTTCCAACTTTTGTGGCAGAATGTATTATTTTTTATTGCAGTTATTGTTTGCCAAGTTACATGTCTAGTCTAAGTTCTTTAGATTCCTGTACAATTAGTACATAAGTATCCACAAAAGAATATTCATTTCCCCTCTTAGACATCTGTTGCAGGAAAGGATGAATCGCCATTGTAGATTCCTCTACAATGTAGAATACTGCATTCATTGTAGTTTCATTGCAGATTTATTGTGGATTCAGTGCAGATTCATCTACACTGTGGAAGGTCGACACCACATGTACGGTGAATCACGGCCTCACACACTGCCAGCAGCACTAGGACAGCCACTGCACAGAGCAGGGCTGTCTCCGAAGGATGCCATGGGATTTGAAGAATTACCCTAAGGAGGCACAACCAAAGAGACCAACCAGCCCTCACAGGCAGAGCAGCCACATGATATCTGTAAACCACAGAAGCCTGCTGACCGCACTGAGATGATGATCCTTTGCCTGAGGACATCTGAGAATAAAGCAGAAAGGGCATGCTGAAAAGCATGAACAAAACGCGGTGGGAACAAACCGTTTAGAAGTCACAGGAACATCTCTGAAAGTGATTGGTGATTCTAGATGTCTCAGCCTTTGGGTAGCCAACTTTGAGATGCATGCCGGGAAATCATGCCATAAAAGTCATACCTTTGGGTAGACAAAACCAGCACTGCATAGGCCAGCCACCAAAGTACTGGTTGAGTCAAATCCCTGCCTACTTTGGGAACTAAAAAGTATCTGTTGATTTGGTTCTGTTCCTTTTTCAGCATTAATGTGACTCCATCATTTTATTGACAATTACTTTGATGATTAAATAATACGAGTTGCTATCTGGATTTGATAGATCTCTTATGCTCTGGGTGTCAACAATTCTAATGTTGACACTGGTGAAGGTCTTCATACCACAGACTGCTCTATACTGTAAGGCCGTATAAAAGAGGTGTTTGTTTTAGAAAAACCCACATTTCCTATGTATGCATGCTGACTATTCCCTCCTAGCAATCTGTTTATTTTCAGAAAGAAAGTTCTTTTTATATTACTGATCATAGACTTTTCAGCTGCTAATTATTACAGAGATCCTTTCCAAGAGAAGGACAGAGAAGGAAACAGGCTTACCACATCTCTGCTCTACATTAAAGATTTTTGCATTTGTAATATTGAGCTTATTTAGCTGCTACTTCTCCTCAAAGATCTCAAAGGAAATGCTAATACTTGTTAGATCACTTTACCCTGTGGAGAGGAACTATGATTTCTTCTTTAAATAAGATGAGAGGTACTTAACATTTACACAAGATCTAACATGAAATTATTGGAAGAAATTTTAATAATATTAATGGATTTTGAAATACACTCACCTGTTCAAATCACTGATCTTTATCTCCTGGGTAATCAGCATAAATATATATTTACCTGCTTATTGTTTTCATTCCAGGAACATACTGCAAGTCCAAAAGCCTTGCTCTTAGGTTCTTGTTTTGCCCAGGAAAACCCTCAAATTGTATTACTAAGCGTTCAGTCCTTGCAGATTGGTAGCTGATTGGATTAAAGACTGACTAAATGTTAGAAGAGTATGTCGTTCCTTTGAATTTTGTCTTTTCTTTTGAATTTACTAATAATCATCAAGGTGAACACTTACACCTTGTGCTTGCATAGTCACCTAATCTGCACAAGTACTCTCATAAGTGGTGGGGCCATACTGTCCACAGAAAATTCAACCATCAGATGAAGAGCATGAGCTAAATTTGGGCTTCCGTCAGTGGTTTTCAATTTTTAATAAAGTACTGTGAAGACTAGAACCCTGTTTGAATCCTGCCTCAAATGACAAGGTGACATCTGTAGCAAAAAGCATCTCTTATTTGAATTGCAGTGTAAAACTTCGTCTTTCTTCCCGCCTGAGAGCCAGGCCATTTTCCCTCTGGTGTTGGATTCCTGTGATTTACTCTAGCTAGAGCTGAAACAATCTTGAAACACAAAACGTAGTTTTCTGTGTCCTCCCTGCTTTAGGGCTCCTCATCAGACTCGGGGAGAAGTCTCTTCATCGATTCCCAGTCATTACTGAGGGCTAGCTGAATGATACAACCCTAATTTCTGACTGATCACCAGATCAAGCCCCATCTTTCTCAAAGACTGATTTAGAGTACAGGCACCAGCACAAGAGCTGTGCTGCTCTGCTCCACGACAGAACACAGAAGCCCAGGCCAAAGTGCCTGAAAGCTATGGAAGAAGCATTTTTGATGAAAACTTGCAGACATAATTGAATGAAACCCATCTGTACATCTTTAGAAGAAGGGTTTTGACTAAATTTTAAAACTTACATCCAGAAACCAGTTGTTAAAGAGGAAGCAAACAACCAAACACCCCAAAATGCTGGGGAGGAGGGGTTTGCAATGAGAAGAAAGGAAAATATGCTGATACCTCTTTGCACACACGTGCACACACATATGCATACACTTTCTAAACTGAGTTTTTCCCTAAAAGAAGTTGCAGAGATTCCAGGGAGATCTCTTCATGCATTGGCTGTCCAAGTGTTTGCTGCTGCTACACATTTTTACTCTGAAGGTATTCAGATACCATCATGATCGGTTGGATGATAAAAGCCTGAGACAGATGGAAGAGAGAGATACTGTACTTACACAGGACATGGTTTACTGAGGTGAAGCGTAGTTATTTGTTGTCTAAAAAAAATTATACTTGACCCAGTTTAATTAACTGTGGGTTGCGGTTCAACATTTGAAAATCGGTTACTAAGAAATCATACTGCTTTAAAAAAACCACTATAAAACAATCCTTTTTGTGGTCTGTTCTCAAAGTAGCAACATAGATGAAGCCACTCAGACATGTGTACTGTATTTCCTTAAAGGTAGCAGTGCTGAAAATGCAGGTGGTTTAATACCACAGTTTAACCAAACAGTGTTATCTATATGTCGCTTAGACCAAGAGGGCAAATGCTATCTAAAGCAAGCGGCATTTGAGCACAATTTCGTTCTTCATGGGTAAACTCTCCTTTCATGCCTACACGAGTATCTACTGTAGGTGGAGAAAGAAAATGGTTATTTAGATCTTTATTTTATGAAATTCAGCTTTAAAGTTATGCTTATGTACAGCTTTAGCTGACAGCTTTAGTTAACAAACTGCTTTAGGAACACATCCTAATAAATTCAAGTGACTTCCACTGTGAGATCTGTCTGTCACTGGTCACAAGACAGAAAAACGAGCATCTTCTGATCATCACCAGCATGGGTCAGACATTAACTAACAACGACTCTACGTCTGAGCCATGCTGGCGATGATCAGAAGTTGTAAGCAGCAACAGTTCCCTCTAAGTGGTCACATGAGACATCAGCCTTAGCCCTGAGGACTGGAAGGGTATGGAAGAGGCCTTGGGATGTTTCTGAACCTGTTACCCCCACACCAATTGACTCTAGCTGCTGATCAGCTCTTTTTGTCTCTGCAGTAATTACCAGATAAAGTCCAGGTTTCTCAGCACCTGCTCTGTTTCTTTCTCTAAGTCACAGGACCCTTGTTTCAAACACAGTTCATCACAGACTGTAGGCAACAGGGCCGCATAATGCAGGCGAGGAATCCATTTGGGAAAAATAAATGAGGCTAACTGGGTAAGCATAAGAAGAACAACTGGGTCCACAGCCTGACAAGCTTATTATTATCACTTAGATGTGTTTTCCCTCCCGGGATTTCCATTCCTGATTAGCAGAAAGGATGGAAGGCATATCTGTTGGTACAGCGAAGGCCACACTGGAAACTTTTGTGAATATTAGGCCAATGCATTTTTTAAAACATCACAGCTCGCTGAATCCATTTACTTGTGGATTCTGACTCAACAATTAACTGTTCTTGGGATGGCAGCAAAATCTGTCTGCATATCTACAGAGTCCTGAATTTTTATTTCTTTTTGGAGCAATCTCATATTTAATAATGCTCCCAAAACCACACCTGTTCTTATCAACTGAATGGATTGGCTGGATACTAAATGACATGTTCTCTGTGGACTTATAGTACTTTCTACTATGGCTTGGCAATGATTTTTGAAATCAGAGTTGCTAAACTGGTGTATTTTTTCCCGAAAGTTTAGAAAGTAGCAAGTGGCAATTGTATGTCCAGAATCTCCTGTCAATTCTAAACAATGGCACAAGGGAAAACTGCTGGATCAGGCTGGATGAAGCAAACTATTGATGGGGCAGACTTCCACAAGAAGGAAAATTCCCTAGTTGGCAGTCATTTTAAAATCACTGAATTAATTTGGACTTAAGTAATGGTAAACTTGAAAGGGTAGCAATTTTAAGTGCTTTTGAAAAATAAAATATGGTCCTTACAGGAACTCCTAAATATATCTTATCAAAAAATAATGGGCTCTTAAAGGTATATAATATTTACTGTTATGTGGCTATTGCTAAAACATTTAAGCCTAGCTTATCATTCTTATGTTAGTCTGATGTAACTTTATGAGATAATTCTTATGAATTAAATTTGCCCTTAGACTTTAGCTCCATTATGGGGTTCTGGTCCAGTGCTATCCAAGTTTGGGTATAAGCTCTTTGAAGGACGTTCAATGAGATGAGGAATTTCAGGGGATTTGTTTTGTGGGGACGGGATTTACTCCCAAGAGAATAAGACTCTCTTCAGGTCATCTCCCTTTCAGACTCCCTCCCGAAATCTTTGAAGGATCAGGGAGAGTTTCTAAAAGAAACAGTATCTACTTCTTGTTGGTCATGGTGAGGCCCATATATGAAAAGAGCAGGAAGAAATGGCAAGCCCCTTTCGAATACATCTTAAAACAGTTAATTGCTGCCTGATATCCCTAATTTTCTCTGGGTGCCATCATGTGTCACTTAATTCCGAACATTTAAATTTAGACGAACTGGTCCGTTGCTTCCCTAGGGTCACTATTGTATAACTATAGACAAACTCTGTACCCTCCATCAAACCAGTAAGTCTTCTTAGCCCTAGTTGTATTTTCCCTTTCCATAGCTACTAAAGAAAGAACATGTCATTATGAGCAAGAATGTCATATCTCTTATCTACTATAGCAAATGCAATCTGAAACCCCACTTTAAATGTGGGTGGAATGAGAAGCTTTTCTGTAAGTCTGCAGTAGACAAAGCTTAGGAAAAAAAGCTCTTTTAAGATAAGGTCCAAATGCAGTTTCAAGATACGAATCTCCTTAGTGAGATAAGACTGCAACCAAATACATACTGGTATTAGATCAAAAGTAACTGCTCACTCATTTCTGAAAGCTTAATTCTAATCATCACAGACGCATGAGACACTTCCCTGTGGGTCTCTCGACTGAAACGACAGAGGGTGAGGTGTGTTTGTAATCAGCAGATTTTGGAAGGTGTAGAACAGTATTCACCTCTGAATAATCTGATGTCAATAGTTGTCTTTGGCCATATTAAATAAACTCCAACTCGTAATAACTTGACCTCACAGCAACACTCTAGCAGCACTTTGTTTTCATGTCCTCTCCATTTTTATGGTATGTTAGCAAATCTAAAGCATAAGGCTGTCTGCACTTATATTAGTTTCTATATCTATGCATGTTCTGTTTTTCTTTTTAATCCCTGCTAGGTGCATTTAACTATGATGGTATTTTGAAACTTTCGTATGGTTTAGGAGCCCAAAATAGAAATGTTATTTCTTGTCACAAGAGAGCAATGCTTTGCAAAGGTGCAAAGATGGTAACTCTGCAGTTGTGGCTTTGTTGTACAGAGCTTCTGGATGTGTAATCCACTTTCAAATGGGACAAGCCTTAAGATAATGGGTAGAGTTCCCATTACAGCTCTTGGGGCCCTTCCAGGGCATGCAACACCACAAGCTTGTCTTGTGATGAGGGAACAGAGGGGGCATCCACTGGCTCCTCACTGCGGGGCCCAAACCTGAATAGCTGCACGGGTGCATCCCTCCTCCATGACCCCACAACCACTTCCTTCTTGTCCCCAAATCTTCGTGTGATGACACTCCCGAACTCACCTCCCTCACCCACCAGCTCAGATGGGCTGCTTGCAGGAACTGATGGGCTCCCTCCAGCGCTCGTTTTGCTTGAGATCCTCACAAGTTACAGCCACCCACCCTGCGGACACTCGTGAAGTGTTTAATGTCACCATGAAAGCCAACTCTAGAATCAGCATCTTGCAAGTGAGCGAGTGGCCACGGGGGTAGAGACAGGCTGAGGGTATGATGAGGTCAATTTGGCCTTGCTAAAAAACCGCAGAAATAGATGGGCTAGGGATTTTGTCTTTTTGTTAAATTTGTTTTAGAAATACACTTAGTGTGCTGTGTTGTTTGTACATATGATTCTTACTGCAGGTGCGTGTATGTACATATGTACATGTGTGTGTGTATACACCACCACCCCCCGCCCCCCATCTATGACAAAACTGTTTAACTGCCAAGTTTTTTAATTTTATTTTGTTGACAAAGATGAGATTTGCCTTTTTTATATGGATTTTGTACTTTGGCAGCTTCTGGCAAAGATAAGGTGGAAACTCTTTAAGCAGGAGGTGCGGGCACAGTCCTTTCCAGTTGATTGTAAGACTGTCAGAGGGCAAAAGCCTGAAATATTCCACATTTCCCTGAGAATTTGTGTCAAGAAGAAAAACCGTTTCACATCACCTTCTCCTGGTTTTATGAAGCTCAACTTGGCTGCTCCTTCTCATGTGAAATTGGCTTGAATATTCCACATTGCCCTGAGAATTTGTGTCAAGAAGAAAAAAGACATTTCGCATCACCTTCTCCTGGTTTTATGAAGCTCAACTTGGCTGCTCCTTCTCATGTGAAATTGGCTTGAATAGTATCAATCACCACAGAGGTTTTGTTTTTCACTATTTTCCTTTGCTCGTCTTCTATCTAGGTGCAGCACATTTTTCTTGTGGTACCGCACCTGTAGAGGAATAAGATTTCACTCTTGACAGTCTTGGCTGGCGTTATTACACTTCCATTTGCCAATGTATTTGTAACAAACAAAACACGTCTGTTAGCTAACCCTTACACCAAATCTGCAACCATCTGTGTGCAATAAATAGCTTAACCAGGACACCTTCCACCTGGCTGACTCTTTGGTTGGAAGAAGCAATCTTAACTGTTTTATCCCCCTTCTCCTTTCAAGTACCTCTCTTGTGAGAGCTTTTCCCCTCCCTCCTTCAGTGAGCCCGAGCAGGCTGCAGAGAGGTGATTAGCTTCTGCCTGCCAAAATACCAGGTAACTGATAACTAGTTCTTCAAAACCAGATCTGTTTAGCTCAGAGGCCCTTCCTCTGGGGGTACCGCAGCATCAGAGGGGCAGCAAGGCTTCCACGTCACCTGCAGGAGCATGCACAGACCCAGTTCTGACCAGCCGACTCGCACGGCAGGCTCTACACCTGCACAGCCCATTGCATGCATGCGTTGCTCTTCTGCATCAGGATGATAAATGTTAGAATAGAATAGAATAGAATAGAATATTTCTATTGGAAGGGACCTACAAGGATCGTCTAGTCCAACTGCCTGACCAGTTCAGGGTTGACCACCCAGGGCTGTTTGTCCCTGTGTCATGGGGCTGCAGCACATGCTGGGTGGGATGGGGAGGTCCGTCAGAGAAATGAGGGTAAATGCAATGGACCTGCAGTGGTGCAGATCCCTCAGGCAGCTCACTGCAGGGTCGAGGAGTTATAAGGGCTGCTGGTTTGGAAACTACCATGCTGCCCAAGGTCTAGTGAAGAAATTTCTCTCCCACCAGAGGATGTGGTCGGAGGTCCCTAGTCTCCAGTCCTGTTTTCCAAGGTAGAAATGACAAGAAGTTTTTGAACATTGAATAACTTACTCTTTTCCATTGTCTTTAACAAAAAAATCTTTTAATCTCTCATAATGCATTATAATGAGTCCCAAGAATCTCTCTGAGTCATTGTCTGAAAACTCCCCCATGTATTTTTCTCTATGGCCGGATGGAAATTCAATATTAAGAGTTTTGTTCGCTGAAAGTTGATTTCAGCTGGGGAGCATTGGCTGAAGCAAGAGGTTGCCTCTGAAAGATGTTTTATATCATAGAAAGAACTTTAGCAAATTCTTAAAGATAAAAATGCTGCACAAAATCTACTCAACAGCAAAGCCAAGGCTTTGCTCCCATTCTTTGCTGTAACTTCTGCATTTCATTCGGTAGCAGTCTCAGCTCTAAACAATATTTCAGCTAGGGGTCATTAGCTACAACTTTTTAATCAGACAAAACTGCTCCAGAATTGGCAGTGTTTTGGATTATGTAAGGCATTTCTATTTTGGAAGGATTATACATGAACTCCACAATGCTTTAGATAACTGAGTGCAACTCTTCTCTGGTTTTATTAGGGGATGGAGGGGTTTGACTTGAAGACATCTATCAGTTGGAGTTATATGCAGCCATGGTTCTTGCTATAGAGAGACCATCACTCATACTGCACTGATCTCCAGACACTTTCTGATACCAGTAAACAGCTTCCAGATTGTTTTCCTCCTTTTACTCGGGGAACTACAATAGCCTTTTCCCAATTGCGCCACCAGATAAACGCTGTCACAAGACTTGATGCCAATTGGGAAGCCAACATAGTATCTATAGTCCATGTTATGGTATTATAATTTATATTGTAATATTTTTATTTATTTTATCATTTGTTACTTTAGTCATTATCCTGGTTTAGCTAGAAGGGGAAGGAAGGGAGAAAAGGGAGAGAGCCTTCTGGGGAAGGAAGGGGTTAATAGAGAGCATCTGTCATCAGCTTTAATTGCCGGCCCAGCCTTAGACAGTAACAGTCATCAAAGTTATTTCTCAACCATGTTGCAACAGAATTGAAGCATCTTAAAACTGTAAATTACTTCATCAAGTAGTTTAAATCTGAATTTCCCCTCTACCTCTTCCATTCTTATTTTCTTTTGCCTGGAAGTATTTCAATATGTTATTGTTGCTGTCATGGGAAAGACAAGGTGGTTAGATCATTGCTAGAAGTTTGGTTGAAGGACATTAAAAAGTCTGTTTTCCATTCTGAAGCCAAGGAAAAGCAGATTTCCCATGGTCAGTCCCATCATCAGGTTTTTGTGAAATGGAGTTAATGTTTCCTGGCCAACCTTTATGAGGACTGATTCATGTGGCAGAGGTGCGTGTCAGGATCCAAAGGCTGTAAATGCTCAGCCCTGCTCTTAAGAGTTTTTGGGGCTGTAGAACAGCTACTCTTGAGGTTAGGATTTTTTTAAATAAAATCATTTTCTTAAAAACCGATGAAATTGCAATTACCAAACTAAAAGAATGTTAAATTTTTATTATAGCCAAGTTGCCAAGCATAGAAAATGCTGCAGCTCAGGATGCCCACACAGCTGTCATTTGTCTCCCTTCTGTCTATACTTCATAGAATAGAATCACAGAATCATTTACGTTGGAAAAGATCCTTAAGATCATTGAGTACAACCGTTAACCTAATACTACTGAGTTCATCATTAAACCATGTCCCTAAGCACCATGTCTACACATGTTTTAAATGCCTCCAGGGATGATGACTCAACTGGGGCAGTCTGTTCCAGTGCTTGACAACCCTTTCTAAACCTAATATCCAATCTAAGCCTCCTCTGGCACAACTTGAGGCCGTTTCCTCTTGTCCTTGGGAGAAGAGGCCAACCCCCACCTGGCTACCCCCTCCTTTCAGGTCGTTGTAGAGAGCGATCAGGTCTCCCCTCAGCCTCCTCTTCTCCAGACTAAACCCCCCCAGCTCCCTCAGCCGCTCCCCATCAGACTTGTGCTCCAGGCCCTTCACCACCTCCGTTGCCCTTCTCTGGACTCGCTCCAGCACCTCAAGGTCTTTCTTGTGGTGAGGGGCCCAAAACTGAACACAGGATTCGAGATAGTCATGATAATCTTTAATTAGATGACAGCCCATTTTAGTCTTCCTACCCACAGCTCTCCAGGTCAAGTGGGGCAGAGGAAGGGCGATGTGCAGCTCAGACTCTGAGCTGCATAGTGGACACTCCTGCTCGTAAAAGGTCTTTTTCCCCTGG
>NW_009612530.1:14947-16595 GCF_000690535.1 Cariama cristata
TCAGAAAATGTCCAGTACGTGGAGAAAAAAGTATTTCAGAACGAGAAAGAGCCTGGTTTAGGCCATCGCACACTACCTTTAAGAACTACCCCTACTAGAGAGGTCCATTTGGATGGCAGGAAAGCAGCAGAGCGCTCTGCAGATAGCGGTGAACTCTGGGCTGCTCTTTTAGCAGAGCTTTCTCTTTTACTGTCCATGAAGAGCACTCACAAGCAGCAATGCAGTGGAGCACAGTGATTTCACAGATTCAAAGAAGATAAAGCTTTTTAAGTTCCAAGCAACACAGAAACACCAAGAAAGCCACAAGTTACTAATAAAAAGATAGTAGGAAGTAAATTACAAATTATAGCTGTAACCACAGATATTAGATAATTATATTGAAAGAAAGGTATTCTAGAATTTGTGTCAGATGTAGCAAGTGAGATTGATTTCATTTTCTGTTTTCAGTGAAATGCAGCATGAATAAGGAAAGCGTGAATCAGTGAAGCTCTACGTTCTCGGATTATTTCTCAGGTTGCAAATTTTATAACCTTTTACAAAGCTTCTCTCTAATGCACCAACTCATCATCATACTCGGTTACCACTAGTGCTATAAAAAGCAGTAATCTCATTTTTTCCTCAAACAAAACACATTAATATAATCTATATAATCTACATAACCTATATAATCTACATAATCTATATAATCTGTATATAAACTACATAGATTAATCAATATCTTTATTAACCTAAACCAAATAAGGACATTTTTAAAACTAAAGAAAAATTAGTCCTCCTTCCTCCTACTCTTCTTCTGATGTCTTAAAAGAAAAAAACTTTATCATTAAGCCTCAAAGAGTTTTTCATTTTGAACCCATCCGTATTTCCATTGAAATAACTGACTTCCTTTTTGTCATATAGGGCAGTATCAGTCCCTTTATTTATTATACAGAATTAGGGTTTATTTTTTCCTATTTTCATTATTATTCATATATGCAAAAGAATGAAGGGAGGAAATAGAAATGGCATCACGAATGAATATTCCACAATCCTGGTAAGTCTGTCAAATAGCAAGGAAGCTGATGATGAAAACATCTCAAGGGATGTGTTTTTCCACTTTAAATGCAGTATACTGTGCATCTCTTTTCCATTTAATGTGGCTTACAGTCTAAAAGACAGCAACTGACCCTCATCACTGGATCACAGCAGACACATGCACTGACCTATCTGAACTCATCTTTTTCTCACATTCAAATGGGTCTGTCATGAAAATGATGAAATAAAAAGATTGTGGAGAAATTTGGGCAGTGAATTGTAATAGGAAGCTTTGCAAACTAAGATCATGTGACAGGGTGCTTGCAAGTTAAAAAGTACTTTTGTCCCCTCTTAACATTGACAGAATATGTACAGAGTTCACTTCAAGATCTTTTCCTGTACAATCATGCCCTGACTGGAAAAAGGGAAACACCACACCCATTTTTTAAAAGGGTACAAAGGAGGACACTGGGAAATACCAGACAGCCTAAAACTCTGTGCCCAGTAAGATCATGGAACTGATCCTCCTGGAAGACATGTCAGCACATGGGTGACAGGGAGGTGATTAAAGACAGCAAACATGGCCTCACCGAGGGCAAACCATACCTGACTAATCTGGTGGCCTTCTACGATG
>NW_009612531.1:0-254 GCF_000690535.1 Cariama cristata
GAAAACACCAAAACGGTTGTTCGTGCCATCTGGAGCAAAAGAAAATGGAATTTTAATTAAAAACTCATGAGCTGGATGCTATAAATACATCATCTTGCTGTAAGTTATTCACCCATCAGGAACACGAAGGTCTGATCCTGGGCTCAGCGAGAGCAGCAGCGCTGTTTTTTCATTTCTGGGGAGATATTTTTTTCCCCCTTGCATTTCCCGTTCAGCCCAGCTTCTCCCCCAGCCCTGGCGAGCGGCAGCACCCG
>NW_009612531.1:343-1700 GCF_000690535.1 Cariama cristata
TGAGGACCAGCAGAACTTGCCAGCCCTTGGGCCGTGGCCAGCAGATCTCGGCCCCAGCGGCGGGAAGGATCACCCTGGGGAATCTGGGGCCTGGATTTCTTCTTTCCAAGCACTGGGAATAACACACGGATCAAACCTGCAGCTACATTGGGAAGCAGCAAAGTTTCAGTAACAGACCCCAAACTGCCAAGGGTGCTGCTTCCCCAAATCAGCCACCCCCGTTTGCTGAGAGGAGACCCGGACTCCCCCCTCCGGCATTGCCCGCGGCTTGAAGAGGGAACCTGTTAACCCTGAAGCCTAATGATGGACATCTAGAGGTAACAGGAAAAGAAAAGCTTCCTGACAGCAGCACTGGGTGGGATCAAAAATTCACCTGGGCCAGGATTTTGTCTCTGTTTGTGGAGAACAGGGACAACCCCAGACCGAGACAGGAGCAGAACAGCCCTACCCCTGTCTGGACACTTCCAGCATCAGGAGTTTACAGATGTCCCAAAGCACACGCCGAAATACCCACGTTGTGGTGGAAATCTTGGGAAAGTGGTTTCATCCCAGATGTTCTTCAGACCCAGGGCTTTGTTTAGGTCCTTCTCAGGGTGTCACGTGGGGAATTAGGGAGTTCCCGGTGGCGTGGCAGGGGCAGGAGAAAAAGGGACGTGTCGACCTCCTCTAGCGCGGCTGAAACCTCGGAGGGAGGAGGGATGGGAATGAGCGGCAGGTCGTCAGAAGAGAACTCAGATCCTCCATGTTCACCCGCAGCAAATGTTCTCCCCCAAAAGAGCCCTGGGTCCCCGCTAGGAAATTCTTTGCCAGACCCCATCCCTGCCCGCTCCTGGGTAGGTCCTGGGCCGACGCACAGGGGACCCCGGCGCTCCCCAAGCTGTGTCCCGGGGAAGAGAGGGCAGAGCTGGCCTGAGCGAAGGGCAGAGCTCGGCATGCAGGGCGTCACGAAGCAAATCCGCCCCACGGACCGCTGCTGCAGCCCAGCATCGCCGGTCTGGCTCCCGCAGCCACGCTTTTACGGGCAGAGGGTCCTGTCAAGGCTGCTGGACCCCACCCTGGGGTAAGGAGACCACAGGAGTGAGGAGTACAGAGATGTAATACACTTTTTAAAAATAGTTTGATGGGCAAAACTTTTTCCTGGCATAAGCTTGCACACTTCAGTGTTCATTTCTGAGCCCTGCTGATAAATCATCCAGCTTCTTGCGGCTCCGCTGACCCCAGCCCTCCGGGCACCCCGGACCCTCCCGGCCCAGGTCCTGTAGGAACAAGGAGGCTCTGGATCGACGTCATCTTCTGAACCCAGCGATGCCGGGAGGAGCAGGACCTGCTTGCAGCTACTTGGATCTTCCCTGCTCCG
>NW_009612531.1:1715-2358 GCF_000690535.1 Cariama cristata
CCCCAAACCCACGTCCACCAGAAGGAGCTGGGTGACTGAGCACATCCTCCGCCCCGACTTCAGACCAGGGTGAGGTGAACCACCCTCCGAGATGCTCCAGATGATGGAGGGAGACAAGTTGCTGGACTTCAAATAGATGTAAAACATTTACCCGGCTACAGAAACGACGAGACTATCGTTATTTAAGTAGATCAAGCAAACCCAAGTTATTCAGCTTAAAATGGGGCGAGGGAGGACTCATCAGAGCTGATCTGAAGGTTTTTTACGTCCCGTGCTCTGGCAGGGCCGGCGAGCAGAGGAATTCTCTTTTGCGAGTGCTTTTTCAAGAGCGCACACTTGAGACGCAAGATCAAACCGACAGAAAACTGGAAGCCACCAGAAAACTTTCCCAAACGCATGTTGTGATTCATTTGAAGTACATACTTTTGCTGTCACAAAAAGACAGAACCAAGAATGCTAATAAACTAAAAGCAATGTAAATATAGAGCAATGCAGTCAAAACAACGAAACCCCAGCATTTGTTCTGATTTTAAGTGACACACAAAGGCAACAACCCCGCACTCGCAAACACGCCAAGGGAGAGATTTGCAAGCGCCGATAACGCCGGCGTAGGGGCGGTTTGTTTTTGCCTTCGCGGCATCGC
>NW_009612531.1:2389-8323 GCF_000690535.1 Cariama cristata
GCGGGAGCAGCCTTCCCACCCCAAAACACAGCGGCGGGGGCTGCAGGACCAAAACACCCTGTCTGGATTCCTCAATCCCAAAGCCCAAGTCCGATATCTCGCCGTGCCACGTGCACGGCCAGAAAAGGACGCGGGAGGATTGACACAGCTTGGGTTACCTCTTGCAGACCGGCATCTCTTGAGGATGCTTCTTGTTTCCCACCGCCGGGACCGGGGAGAAGCTGGTGCCCACCCTGCGGTTGCCCGTGCCCGTGCACACCCCACGTGCCCGCACCGTGGTCCCTGTGTGCGCAGCTAACGTGGGCACAGGCTCCGGACACCCCCATGCATCGCACCACAAGCACAACTGGAACAGCATCATTTCTGCTCATGAAAGAAGGGGTGACATCTCCTGTCCCCCAGCCCCAAGCACCTGTCTAAAGCTGCCCACGCAACCTGCCCCAGGTGGGTGGGCAGGGGGCAGTGCCCAGGTTTGGCCGTGGTTATACCCTGCTGTAGGTGTACCCCCAAGGCTTGGCTCCCAGCATCACTCAAGGGCTACACGTGCACTCCAGAGCAGCAGCTTCTCCCTCCCCAGGACCTCTAACATAGCAGCAGTACCCCCAAATGGGTGGGATTCAGTAAGGTACGGCAACCTTGGCGTGTTCTGGGGTCTGCCCTTGTGCCTGCAAGTCCCTCTGCCTCCCGCGCCAGGAAGATTTCTCCAGGGCCGTGCCAGGCTTACGTAAAGCACGGCAAGCTGCAATAACAACAGGGCTGCTCGGCAGGCTGGGGTCGAGCCGAGCTGCGAGATGCTGCCAACCTCCCGCTCCCCTGCCAAAGGCACAGGGCACAGGCTTTCGGCACCTGCTGGGAGCCCGGCTGGCACCGACTCGGCGCTTTGGGAAAGATCTCTGCGCTTTGGGAAAAGTCCTGGGTTACGTATGAGAAGGATACAAGTGGCGAGCGGTCACGCCGTGCCAGACCCCAGCAGTGCCCGTGGTGCTGGCTCTGACCGGGACGACCGTGGGATGCCCAGGGATGGAGCCAGCCTAACCAGAGCGCAAGGAAGGCTGGCTTAGATGGGCTGGAGATGTTGTTTTGCTGAGAGAAGGATGGGGAAGGCACATGGGGTCCCTCCTGCACCCCGAGCCGGCATTTGTGAGTCACTGGTGGCTGGAAAGATGTGAGGAGCCCTCCTTCCCTATCCTGAGACCCTACAAACTCCTAGCACTGATGAGCCAAGCGAGATCACCTCCAGCTGTTCCCTGGAAGAAGAGCATCGTCCTGGTCATGCTGCTGCTCCCTTGGGAGACGGAGAGCATGAGGGGACAGCACAGAAGAGAAACGAAGGAGTGTTGGCATATGGGGCAGTGCCGTAAAGCCAGGGTGACACTGGTTGTTCCTTGCAGCCCAGCCCATCCCGGTCAGCTCTGGGGAAGCAGCGATCCCACCAGCGGGATCTCCTTGATCTCCCAGGAGATCCTGGGGAGAGCGGCTGTAAGAGCGAAGCCCACCCTGACCCACCATCGCTGGGGAAGTGCGGAGGAGGAGGCTGCAGCCTCTTCCCCTAAAACTCAGCAGTGAAATGCAGCGTGCCGTTTGCGGAGCTGAGGATTTTAATCCTATTTCTCAAATAATTTTGTTTGTTGTCACGACACCTGGGATTTCAGCTCCCTTCCCAGAGTTTTCTCAACAAAGTCCTCGCCCTGGCAGGCTGGCTCTGGCACTGGATGACTTTTATAAGGGACCTTCTGGAGGAAAGCACATGGGATGGGTGCTGCCGGGGCTGGGATGGGTGCTGCCACGGCTGGGATGGGTGCTGCTGGGGCTGGAATGGGTGCTGCCAGGGCCCTGGTGATGGAGAGATGAAACCTTCTGCCCATGGGAACACCTGAGCGCTGGATGTTCTGCAGAGAAGAGGGAAGTCCTGGGAGGAAAGGGAGTGCAAAGGGCCCCTCATGAAGGAGGAAAGCCCAGGTGATGGCTTCACAGGGCAGAAGTCCTCTTCTCCTGCCCTACAGGTGCCCAAGGAGCTCCACTGGGGAGGCAACTGGTTCCAGGGCTGAGCTGAAATCATCCCTTCCCCAAAGCTGAGGCGGGCGTCACGGCTCTGGGACCATTGCTCAGGCTCCCTTTTGGGTTTTCCTGAAAGGACATTTTTTTCCTGAGGCCTGAGTACGCGCAGGCTGCCAGAGGGCACAGCATCGCGAGGCCCCTGGAGCTGCATGTGGCATTGGCAACTGTTGGGGGCAGGACCTTGGAGCAAAGCAGGGGAGAACCCGCTGTCACAGGAGACATTCTCTGGACGTCAGTATCTCCGGTCCTGGAGCCAGCCAGCATCACCCCTTCCAGGATCAGCCCAGTCCTTGGCCATGGTTTGGCCTTTGGGACCACCATGTCCCCACAGCTGCTGGGAAGGATGAAAGGATGGAGCTGCTCTAAGAAAATCCCCGTTTTCCTCTTTCCAGCTGAGGGCTGCCCCGTTGCTGTCTCTCTCTGCACCAAAGAGGCCACCCACTGCCTTGCAGCCAGTTTTGGAGGCCGTGTCCCAGGACCACGGCCACAGGCAGACCTGGATCCAGCCCCTTCCCGTGTCCAGCTCGGTAATCCAGATGGCTCATCAGCGGGATGCTGTGACCCAGATCACGTCCCTTCTCCCACCCTGGCTACGTGAGAGCCCTTGCCGGGAACACAGCAGCTTCTGGCCGCCGTGGTTCATGCCATCTGGTGCTGGCATCAGCCGACACCGGGTATTTAACTGCTCACGGGTGTGAAGGGCAAAGCCCCAATTCATCTCTCTTCCAACCAGCCTGAAACTAGGCATGGGTCCACGCAGTTGGCAGCGGTTCGTCCTCGCTCGGGCAGCCAAGGATTGCACGGAAAAGCCTGGGAAAGAGCAGAGAGAAGGGGACGGTTGTTGGGCTGGGAAGAGAGAGACTCCTCGCCCCTTGCAGGCACCGAGGGAAAGCCATGCACAGAGGGGGTAACTCCAGCCAAAAACCAGACACAGGCTCCCGTGGCACCTGCGACACTTCTGGCGTTTGTATTCCGAGCAGCAAAAGGGCAAGAGGCGGCACAGGTGAGTCATGGGCACGGGCGTCCAGGGAAATACGGGACTGAAATCCATAATCGACTTGTCCCGCTGAGGTCTGAGGCTGGGAGCCGCAGTCTGCCAAGAGGATATATGAAGATTGGGTTTTTTTCCTTTAAAGAAAGGGGAAAAAAATGAAGCAGAGAGGGATTATTCAAGGATGCGGCATGAATCACAGGGTACAACTGGAGGTTGCTTTCCAGGAGGCCAGAGGAGCAAAGCACCGAGTTGAAATGCAAATCACAATGCTTGGCAAAACGGGATGAGAAATGCGCTCATCTCTGCGGCTTGGCTCGGGGTCTGCCGGCCGTGTAGTGCTGAGCAAGGCCAAGGTGAGCTGGAGGCGGCATGGGCTCGGCAGTGCCTGCTTGGGGACGTCTCAAGGTGACCTGCTTTTCAAAGAGTCTTTCTGCTCTTTCTGCTGCCTGGTTTTGAGCACCCGCAGACGAAGGCAGTTGTCGGTTCCCAAAACATCCTGCCTGTGTCTGAGCTCAAGGGAGCGTTTTCAGACCAAAAGGAGGTATTTGATGATCCCAGGTTGTGATCCAGACGCCCACAGGCAGGTGCTGAGTGCCATTCACGATGCCCTCAGGTATCCCATCTGCTAGTCCAGAAAGCCATGGATCTCCCATGAACCTTTGGCCATCTCGGCCAACCCATTGGGATGTCTTGGGCACCCTCCCAGGTCCCGTGAGTACCTTGGGTGGATCTGGCCACCTATGTTTGGGTGACTGCCTTGAGTCCGTAACATCATGAGAGGTTGTGCACACTCTTCTCCTTCAAGGGCATTTCCAAAGAGCAGCTCCTCTTAGTTCAACAAGGCACAAATTTATCTCATTGCACCTCCGAATTCCTCCTTTTCTCCAGGGACTTGCAATGGGTGGGAGGGTGAGCAGCTTCAGTGGAGATGTGTGGAGGCTACCACGCTGAGGAGTTGCCAAGCTCAAGACACGGCCCACAGGATTGGACTTTCCCAGAAAATACATTTATGAGGAGCACCAGGCACTGGGATGGGCACATTGGGTCTGTCCATGTGGGACATCTGCAAGGAAACCCAACCCAGAGGTGGCATTGAGGAGAGCGGGGTGAGCGGTGGGGTCGGGAGGACAGTCTCCGGTGCAAGGGCTGTGTCTGCAGGTTCAGTCCATAGCTGGCTGCTGGTGTAACTGGTTAGTGGACCTAGACGTGATGCTGAGAAGATCAGGCTGAGGCAGCGTAGCCCACGGTAACACCACCGGTGGTCACCAGACTGCGAGACGGTGGGGGTAGCCCCAGCGATGGCTGCAACAGAGGGGGCCAAGCAAGCACCCAAGCCCAGAGCTAACGCCACGCGTCCCTGAGCACGAGGGGGGGAAGGCAGAGGGCAGGGAGCAGGGCTCAGTCTGTTGGCTTGGGAGCTCCTCCTGGGTCTCGACACATCGGCAGCCCGTAAGGCCAAGGGGGCTAAGTGGTCTGTGGAGTAAGACGGGATGTAAAACTGGGATCTCCTGCCCCTAGGCAAAACCTTCTGCTCGTCCTGAACGCTCCCTGAGACCTCCTTGTCAACGGGCTCTTGAAAAGCTCCCTTCACTGACCTTGGGTGGTTTGCTCTTCTTTCCAGAAAGAGTTTCCTTAACTTTCACCTCCCTTGCTGCATTTCAAGCCTGGGCTTTTCTGCTGGCCACCAGGACACCGGAGACAGGATAGACCCCTTCTTATTTGCAGACATCGTTTTTGCAGGTCCGTAGTCCCTGTTTGCAGCCGTAGTTTTTGCATTTGGAAACCAGGGTCACATCTTCCCGGCACTGTCTCCTCTCTGCACCAAAGCAATTCCCATTCCTCCTGACTGCTGTTGCAGGTCGTATTTTCTGGACCACTGGAAGCAATCAGAGCAAAGGCACCGGTGAACCGATGTGGGATCTCGGAGCATCTGCACTGGCCTCGGCAGTGAGCGTGGGGGAATAAAAGACACGAGGACGACCGAGCTCTCAGCTGTCGCACCAAGAATTGTTTGAAGCAAGAACAAGAAAGCATCAGGGAGCGGAGAGAGGCATGAAAGCCGCAAGCGCCTGATATGACAGCAGAGGAACGAAATCAGAGAAAATCCAATTTCCACCGGAGAGCAAAAATAAACTCTGACAAGCGAGGGGAGGAAGGGAACAGCGTGTTCCCGAAACCATTGCTTCCCTGGGCAATGCGCAAAACCCAGCCCGACAGGCACCAGCACGCATCCCGCAGCCCTGGGGTCATGGTCCCCAGAGACGATGGGGACCCTGAGCTGTCCCCCGCAGAACCAGGGACCCCAGCCACCCACCCTGCCCTTCCCAGGGCGCTCGTCCCTGTGTACGGTGCCCGTGGTTACAAACCCCTCAGAGACCAGCAGAGAGGAGCCCAGAGGGGCCAGGGATGGGCTGTGCCGGTGCTAACGAGCCCTGGAGGGCTCAGGCTCCATCCCAGCCTGGTGACAATGGTGAGGACCTCAGTGGGGACCAGGGCAGCTGTGGCACATCAGCCAAAACCTGGGGCTGGCTGCAGGGCTGGAGCAGGACGCTGTTTGGCTGGGGGGGAGGTCTTCCCGGCCGCCTGGCCGAGACCCTTCCAGCTGGTCCTTGGGGGTCCCCCCTTTGCAGAGCTGGCACAGACAGATGTACAGGGGGATCTCTGCTGGGGGGGAGCCCCCCGGGGCTCAAGGGGCAGATGCCGGGCTCTGTCCCCCTGCTGGACTCACCATCTCTCCTTTCCCTTGATAACGTTGTTTTGTCAAGGTGCTTCCCTAATGGAAAAAGGACCCGGGGGTCCACAGTTCGTCTTGAGGGGGCTTGTTGGAGGTGTTGCAGTCAGCCTTGGGAAAGCCTTGGGGGGGTAGAAGGGAGGGGGTTGCG
>NW_009612531.1:8392-8626 GCF_000690535.1 Cariama cristata
AGTGTGTGGGAGACGGGGGCACCGTTCGTGCCCACCCTCCCCGAGTATTTCATTACAGGCTTTTCTAATCCACGTTTTTTTTAGCACGCCCACAATGCTTGCACTGTAATTTTGTGTTTTCCTCTCTAATTACACAAATAACCACACGAAGGCAGCTCCCGGCAGTGAGCGAGCAAGTCTACCGTGGGTTTCTCGCTGCTGGTGGTGCAACCTGGCAGGGCCTTGGTCCTGCGG
>NW_009612531.1:8652-12297 GCF_000690535.1 Cariama cristata
GGGAGAGTTTTGGTGCCTGGGGAGCAGCGAACCAGCTTTCTTGAAAACAAGCTATTTCCCCTCAGAGCTCGGAGGTTTCATCTCCCTTGAAGTTCATCCTTGCAGATAAAACACCTGTTCTTGCAGGTGATGCATCTCATGGATCCACGTGAGCATCTGTGCTGGCTCTGGGGCAGGGAGAGTGGGCTTGGGGGGCTTGGGGCTGCAGACGAGCAAGGGACCAAGTGACAACAGCGTCTGTGAGAGCTTCATGCTCCTGTTCTCTGGCTTCGGGGTCCTGCAGACGTATGATGCTTTGAAGAGATTTTACTTCTTAATTATTATATTTTTCAGAGCAGGTTTCTGTTTCACAGAAAACCTTGCAAATGAACACAGAAAAGCCATATCCTGGCTAATCCTGCTGGATCCGGCCAGCCTTGCCCTGCTGAGGCCACAAGACACCTTGCCACCTTCCCAGCCTCCCTCCATCCCCTCCATCCAAAGCAGACCTGAACCCCACTGGGTCCCTCCATGGGCAGGAGACCCCCACCCCAGCTGCGGGTGACTCTACCCCCAGCACCAGCAGCTGCCACAGCGACTTCTTCATCTCTTCCCCAAAATCACATCCTCCATCAGCTCCATCACCCGCCCGGCTCTGTCCCACGTGCCTTGTGCCACGAGGTGCCCTCGCCCTGCGCTCCCACCGGCCCCCGAGCCCTGTAGGTCATCCTGCTACAGGCAGCTCCCTTCGCTCTGCATCCAGCAGACGAGAACTCGTAGGGATGAGACGACAGACACAGCACCCCCATCCTCCAACTGCCCCCCACGACTCCTCCAGAACCGCCTTTGGGGCTCAAGTAGCACATGTGAGGGATGGAAGTCGCAGGTGGCCAGCCTTGGATGCTCAGCACCAGGCTGTGCTTTGGCTTGCAGGACCATCCTCACCAAGATGCTGCCCAACATCAACTTTGCCAGTTGAACACTGGTTAAAGCCCCGAGCCCCTCTGCCTCCCTCCCCTGGTACAGGCTGATAACGCTGGCGATGAACCAGTGGACTTTTACTCAGCTTAATTGCCCTCCCTTTCTTTCTTTATTGTTCAGGGATCTGAAGGATAAACTCCAAACAGCTATTTTAAGGGGAACAACCTAATGCACAAAAAAGCCCACGTTTCTGCCAAAATGGCATCGCGACGCGGCAGCGCGCTTGGCTTCTCCTGAAACTGAGCCCCATGCCCAATTTAGGTGAAACTATTTGCCATTGGAGGCAGATACTGCAGGATTTTCCCAGATCCATCTCCTTGGATAGTCACCGTCACAGGACACCATGGCTCTCGCCTCATGCCCCATGCCCACGGGGCAGGGAGGAGAGGGTTGTGGCCAGGGTGGTGGTCTCGCATCCCATCACGGCCCCCTTGCTGCACCCCACCTGGACGGATGGGGTAGACGACAGCTCTGTATGAGTCGAGGTGGTGCTTTTTGTGGGGAGGGGACCGGCTCCTGGCACACAAAGACAGGGCGCTGGCCCCTCTGTGACATCCCAGCACCGCGCAGACGCAGGCAGGGCAGATACAGGGATCTGCGCTCCTTCTCCTTCAGAGCAAAACAGCTGACAGGAGACACCAAATATTGATGCTTTCCATTTACGAGGCCTTCACAGCCGGGTTGCGGTCAGCAGAGGAGGAGCCTGATGCTCTCCATCTCTTGCAGCATTGAGCAGGCAATCGATGACAGCGCTGGGAACAGAGAAGGGGACCTCCCTGGAGCCCTTGTCCCCGTCCCATCGGCAGTGAGCCGGGGATGACATCTCTCCTTGCTCTTGCAGATGGCCGACCACTTCGTTTGGTGAAACTGGTGATTTTCTGCACCCTCCTCATCATGTCCCAGCTTGCCATCGTGCTTGCCCAGCACCTGGGGAGAAGCAAAGCCAGCAGCCCCAATGCAGAGACCCCTCTGCGGCAGCACCCGATCCCTGTGGATGGTTTTCCACGGGGGCTGAAGGACAGGGGGAACAGCAGCATCCAGAGGACAGGCTCAGCAGGAGAGGGGCCGTTTGTGGCTGAGGGCTGGCGCAGGGCCGGGCAGGACTCTCCTGGCAGAGGGGATGGTTGGTGCTGCAGTGCGGTGAGGACCACCGGCAGGCTTGGCCATTTTCAGGGGATGGAGAGGGTCTGGCTGGGGTTAGGGTTTCCTTTAACTTGCAGTGGGCTTTTTAATCTTTCCCAAGCACCTGCTTAGGGTTGCTGCTGAAGACGGGATCCTGATTTCTTGTCTTTAGGGTCTCTGCAGGAAGGGCACACTGTGAAAGCTTGCATCGGCTCTCAGTCCCAAGGAGCTCACAGGACTCTGTGTGAGGGTCCCTGGGCTGGGTGCCCACAAGCCCAGCACCCTTCCTGGGGTCACACCATGTGTGAAAGACACCAGAAGGTCCTCCTGGAGCAGGATGCTCTCCTGAACATTTTCCAGTGTCCCCTGCTGCCATCAACACAGTCCCTGATGTCCCAGCCGGCCCCATGGCACATGATGCACGCACGGACTCATCCAGCCCCAAGCCCACACCCCCCCATCCCACCATCCCCAGGAGGGACGAGCCTGGTGCAGGCACCTTGGGCAATGCCACCACAAGCCTGCAGAGCAAAGCTGCTAAAAATACCCTCTATGCCTCAGAGCGGTGACAGCTAAAGCCTCCTCCCCCTGATTTACAACATCTCCAGCTGCAGCGTTGGCTCCCTGAGGCATCGTGGCTGCACTGGTCCCTGGGGGATCATGGAGATTGACTTTCAGGGTGACTTTCCCAAGGAGAGCAGGAGAGCCCCGATGCCTGGGCAGCCCCGCAGGGCTGCCTGCTCCAAGGTGCCCGGGCAAGAAGACTGCGTGATGTGGCCTCTCCTCCAGGATGCGAGCAGACATCCCACCATCAGACACAACCCCACCGCAAGCCATCAGGGAAGCCTGGAAGGGACACGGGATGGGAAGCAGGTGACAGGGCCAGGGCAAGCCAGAGCCTGGGCAGGAGATACCTTGGAGCCAGATGTCCTCGGGGGACACTGGTTTGGGCTTGGGAGGGGGAAGCAGTTCCCCTCAGCCCTGCACCCCTGTGTGTGCACAGCTGGCTGGGAGCAGCACCCAGAGCCTGAGACTTGGCCTCTTGTAGCCAAGGGCAAGTCGATCCTGAATATTGCAGCAGCGTGAGCCGAGCTTTGCACATGAGGCTGCTGAAAGCCCCGTCCTGGGGTCAGAAATCGGAGTGAGCTGGTGGCCCTGTGGGCAATGCCAAACGTTGGGAAGGCCCTGCCTGGCCACCCAGCCAGCGCTGCCAGCACTGGGACATCGGGAGCATTCGCAGCCGAAGCCCGGACCTCTTTGGGGCACCGACCCCTGACAGGTCCCTTGGGCTGGAGCCCTGCACCCCTTGGCACCCCCAGCCCTTCCCCGGCCCTGCCTGCAGAGGTGGGGGAGGCCGGGATGCCCCCGTGTGCAGAGCACGGACAGGTCCCTCCATCTGACGTGGCTCATCCTCTGTGGCAGCTTTTGGAGCCCCATGTTTTGGGGGAGGCTTGGTCAGCAAGGGGAGCACAGGGGTACAAAGGAGCCTTGAGACCCAGGTCCTTCCTTGCCCAACCCCCCCAGTCCCAAAAATCCAAGGAGGGGAGACTGGGCATCCTTGTC
>NW_009612531.1:12841-14074 GCF_000690535.1 Cariama cristata
GGGCAGACTGGAAGATCCCCAGCCCGGCAGACGTTTGTCAGAGGGCTTCGCTGTGTGGGAGGCGATGCCGTCATCCCCAGCCATGAAATCCCAAGCAACTCCATTCAGAAATCACTGATGATGGAAAAAATAAAAAAAAAAAAGGAAAAAACATCTGAAACAGAGGAAACATCAGAATCCTGGTTGCCCAGGCAACAAGTTTGGACCCCCTTGTCTGCACGCCTGGTGACTCAATCCTCAGTATCACGACGGAGGATCGGTTGTGCCTGCTGGAGCCCCAGCTCACCCAAGGAGCAGAAGCAATCGCAGCCGACGTGTGCGCGGGCACAGCCCACGTCTTCCCTCCTCCGGGCCCACCGACGATGTCTCCCCGTCTAAGGCCAGGCAGAGGCTTTTGCCCGACAACCAAAGGACCATCATGTCAGGATCAGGGCTGGCCACGTCCTGGGGACACCGGGGACATGGGACCGGGGGCTCTGGCTCCTGCAAGGATGCTGAGGGAAGGGCACCCAGCGTGGGATCCGGGAGGCAGCAGTGGTCACAAGGCTGTGTGACCCACGCCTTGGAGAGGCTCGGTCTTTTCCTCCGGCTTTCAGCACTGCAGGAAAGTCACCAGCAAGATCCACCTGTGACTTTTATTTCAAATTCAGTTGTGTCATGCTTTTTTTTTTTTTTTTTTGTCTTTTACGCTTGCCATCTGCCAGCATCCATTCTCCCCAAACCCTGCTCCCACTGGGGGTTTGGATTGGGGAATAAAAATGTCAGGCAGGGAATAAATAATTCATTGGGCACAGCTACCGAATGCGACATCCAAAGCCCACGGCGTGGTAGGTATTGAACAGCCCGGCTGCGGCACGGAGGCCTAATAACGTTGCTGGCCCCGGCTTTGTCCCGATGCTGGTATCTGCCAGGGCTGGGAGCACGATGTACCTGGTGCCTCTGCTGATGGATCCCAGCGTGCCCAGCCGCTTCGTCCTGAAGATGAGGATTCCTGGCACGGAAAAGAGAGGGAGACTTGGGCTTTAAATGAGAAAAGCTGGCGGGGTTGGGATGGTGATGGATGGGAGCTTTTGGGAGGGTGGGAGGGAGGCAGAGCTGGTGGCACGGAGGAGGCAGCCCTCCAGGGACTGCGGTGGCCAGGCCAAGGCATCCTCAGCCCAACCGCTCCGCTCCAGCCATGGCCAAGTCCCCGGCTCCTCTCTGGGGACTCAGGGCCTGTGTCGGAGGCTCGGC
>NW_009612531.1:14279-14566 GCF_000690535.1 Cariama cristata
CGTCTCTGCTGAGATCACCATGTTGGTTCTCCTTCCCCTTTGCGGCGAGAGGCTTGTTACAGGGAGGACCATCCTAGAAAGGATTGCCGAGGGGCTGGTACCCCCGTCACCCGGCATCATGGCACGGCCAGGGAGGGTACCTGCTCTGAGAGGCAAAACGGGTCACTGCTGTCTCCCATCCTCACCGGAGCTGGCACATAAGAGCTCGCGGGCAGGCTGCCGGCTCGCTGCCAGCCCCTGGCGACGGATGGGGGCTCACCCAGGGGGGGGCCCCGCCCGGGGCTGAG
>NW_009612531.1:14874-17526 GCF_000690535.1 Cariama cristata
TCCTGAATCCTCATCAGAAGGAGGCTGAGTTGTGGGGAGGGGGCAGCTGGTGCATCCCAGGGCAGTCCCCACCCTGCCCGGCCGGTGGCTGAGCCCCCCAGCTCACCCCGTGCTGCAGCCCCCCACCCGGACAAAGGACTCCCTGGTTGCTCTTCTCCCAAGGCTTTTTTCAGCCCCTAACCCAGGGGTGGTCCAGCTGGACCTATCTCGGGGGGCTGACCTCAGGGGGGGTCAGGCACCTGGGTTTCCCCTCCAGCCTTTCAGTTTTCCTTCCAGGATTTTTGCAGTAAGGGGTGCTGAGAGCAGAGTGGGTCCTGGCCAGGGATCGCTTAGAGACCCCCCCTTTTCACACTGCTCCCCTCGTCACCCCTCTCCTCTTGCAGGGCACAGGCAGACCATGGCCGGCCACCTGAATCACGGGCTCGTTTTAGCTCGGCTTGGGCACCAGAGCTTTGGAAAGGAAGAAGTAAGGGATATTTAGGGGGAAAGCATCCTGGGCAGGACTGGCCACTGCGGCGTGCCCGTGACTCACTTTGCAGGAATCTCCTGTCCCGTTACTTTACCAGAAGAGAAGCGGCCCCCCAGGTCAGGACTATAAAAACAGGCTTTAGTCTGTGCCAGAGAGGGGAAGCGCTGGGTGCACCGGCGGCCCTGGGCAGGGTGGGATGCTGCCAGCTCCGGGTGGCCATGAGGGGCTGGGGCAGCGATGCCGGGCACCTCGGCTCCTGGCAGAAATGGCCACAACAAATAGCCAAAAAAAAATGCTAATCTGGCTCTGGGATGAGCCGACCCTGTCCGCACCATCAGGGAGGGGAGCAGAAGGAACTGGGGAGGGGGGGACACACAGGGATGCCGCAGCCCTCCGGCAGGTACATGGCTGTGAAAATGGGATTTTTTTGCTCAATCCTTGAGAAATTTTTCCCTGGGCAGCCCCAAAAGGAAGGGGCTGGAGTGCAGGGGGGTGCTCAAAGCTTTTGTTTTTGTCATCTAAGCAGTCCTGCGTTGGGCCCCATACTCGGGGGCTTACCCAGCTGCTGCCGCTTGTCTCACACCGACTGCGGGGGACAAAGAGGGTCACGGCCACCGAAACAGGACACCGATGGCCGCGGTGGGTGCCCCTGGCCGGGGATGAGCTGGCAGGGTCCCTGCCTGGGAATAAACAGCTCTGCAGGCAGCCCTGGCACGGGCATGCTGCCCCGCGGGACAGGGATGCTCCCACCGTGCCAGCCCCTCGTGTCTCACCCCGGGGGGGCCTCCAGGGCTGGGGTTTGTACTTGGTTGTCCTTTGGGGCTAGGAAATGGGTCAGAGCTGTGTTTTGGGCAAGGAGGAACCTGCCCTGCCAGCCTCCCCAGCGTGCAAACACCCTGCTTGGATCTCCGTGAGGGCTTCCAGGGTGGATTCAGGGCCGATAAACCCCCAGGACCTGACCTGCCTCCCCGCAGATGCATTTGGGTCCCTCAGCATTGCACTCTCCCTTACTCTCCCAGCTCAGTTATTTATTTTGCCCCTTGCCCCAATAATGGCAGTTTGGCATTGGAAAGCACTTGGCTTTCTGCATTGGATACTCTCAAGGAATGATGCTCTTCCAGAAGAGAAAGGATAGAACAGAACAGAATGGCATGGCATGGAACAGGACAGACTAGACCAGACTATTTCAGCTGGAAGGGACCTACAAGGACCATCTGGTCCAACTGCCCGACCACCTCAGGGCTGACCAGGAGTTAAAGCGTGTGGTTAAGGGCATTGGCCAAATGCCTCTTAAACACCGACAGGCTTGGGGCATCGACCACCCCCCGAGGAAGCCTGTTCCCGTGCCTGACCACCCTCCCGGTAAGGAAATGCTTCCTCATGGCCAGTCTAAACCTCCCCCGGGGCAGCTTTGAACCATTTCCCAAAGGAAACGCTCCGTCTTCCCAAGCAGGACTGTGGGAAGCACCAGCGTTCAGCCTCGTCCTTAAACGTGTGTGTCCGCAGGTGGCCGGTCCCTCTGGCTGCACATTTCCCTGCCGAGTGCCACCGGCACATTCAGTCTGCGGGAGAGGAGGAGAGAAGCGAAAAGTCTGGTCAGGCAACCCAAGGAGGCAGAGAAATTCAGCCCAGTCCTCTCCTTTGGATGCCTTTGCTGCTCAAACTCTGCTCACCTGCTGCTGGAGATGGGGTACCCAGGACTCTGTTTCCAGCCCTCAGGAGTACCTCGGATAAAATATTTTCATCTTTATTAATGCAAGGCAATGGCTGAAGCATTTGATCCCCACTCAAAGAGCTCCTTGCATGGCTCCATTACTGCAAATGAGCTTCAGAGCGGTGAGCTGCCTAGAGCTGGCATCGCCCCCGAGTAGCCCCCAGCCCTTCCAGGCAGCAATAGTGCCCTTCGCTCCTTCTGTGACTCTTTCGCAGTCAGCCTGGGGTAGAAAACGATTCGTCTTTCCAAACAAGACTGTGGCAAGCACCGGCATTTATCCCTGTAATGCTGAAATGTGTATGTCTGTGTCTGCACACGGCCGGCCCCCCTGGCTGCGCGTTACCTTATTGACCCTATTTTGTAGGATCGAGCTTCTTCATTTATCACCAGGAGCCAGCACCGGCTTTGCCGGGGCTGCCGGCTGTACGAGCGGCTGAGTGGAGCAGGCAAGTCGTGGGTCTGCCCGTGA
>NW_009612531.1:17573-20020 GCF_000690535.1 Cariama cristata
CACAGCAGCCCAGCCTTCCCCCTAATAACCTCCTCCAGCCCTTCAGACTAGATCCGAGGTAGGAGTCTTCCTAAGGGAAGCGGAGATATTCATTAAAAAAAAAAAAAGACCCTGATAGCCACCTCCCTGTTCATCCTCTTAGTGCTAACAGCTGGATGATGGACAAATAACAGGACATGAATAACAGTCTTTGCCCTCCTTGGCTGATTTCTGCTGCAGAACAGTCTTGTTCTTGAAACTCAGAGCAGGGTTTGAAGCACCTTCAGCCAGGGGGCTGGCTGTGCAGCGGAGAAGGCAGGGAAAGGTGGCAAGGAAGGTCCATGGAGAAAGCATCTTCCAGAGACCTCGACCCCAAAAAAGCCAGCCCAGGGGGTCAGCCCATCCCTGCCTGGAGGAGAGCACCAGCAGAAGATGGGGTGCCCTGGGAGATGGGATGCTGCACTGCCTGTGTCTCACAGGGCTCCTGCCTCCCTCCCCGGTCCCTCTCATATCCCTCTCTCCTTCCCGCAGACAGTTTTAAGACCAATACTCCCCCAAAAAAGCCAAAAGCCATTGGGTAAAGCCATGGAGACAAACAGAGGTGTGAGAACCGGCCACGCTTGTCCTGACTGCATCTAAACATCCCTGCACCAGGGTCAGCGAGGATGGAGGGCTGGGCTTCAGGCGTCTGCAAGCAAGCCAAGGACCAGGAGCAACTGGGTGCGTGCGAGCAGACGCTTATTAAACCGACCAGGTGTTTGATGGAAAGCAGAGATTGCTGCAACAGGTCCCCAAAATGTAATTAATGTTTTTAAACAGCCAAGTCCAGCTCAGCAGGGTGGCTGCAGCTTCCAAGGGCAATGCACTAGCCAGGCCCTGCAGGGCACGGTTTGGCTGTTCAGATAAACCCGGCGGATAATGCCACCACGGTGTCACCGGGTAAGTTTTTGCAAGGGGAAGGAAGGTTTTAGGTGGCAGCACAGTGAGCTGGCAGAGTGTAAAGACAAAGGCAGCCTAGGTCCGGTGACGAGCCGCTCGCAGACGGCAGGAGGAACGGAGGTCACCCGGGATGGAAAGAGGTAAGCAGCCAAGTCCAAGTGTCTCGGTTCCCCGGCGTGGCTTTGGAGGGTCATTTGTGCTCCATCTCCAGTTTTGTGTCCCAGGGTGGCCTGAAATGTCACCGTCCCTCCCCTCTCAGCCTGCTGCGTGCAGCTGGCAGAGGCAGGATGGGACCTCAGCAAGTGCTGAGGGTGCTTTCCTCATTCACCGCTGCTTAACACGAGCACTTCTGAAGCAGACGGGGACAAATAAATCCCTTTTTGTTGCAGGTTTGGGGGCTGGGGGGAGTGAAGAGCTTTGCCCCGATCCTGCTCTCTTCCAGCCTCTCCTGCATCCTGCACATCCCTTTCCCACCTGCAGAAGGGGGATGGAGATGGGATGTGGGAACAGGCAGCTGGCGGCCAGAGGAGGACAGGGTCAACATGTTTGAATGAAAGAAAATTAGGGCATAAAACATTTTTTGGCTGTTATTTCCTTGACTTTCCACAGTGGGTAGACGACTCTCCGGTCCTTCATCTTTCCACGCTTCATGGCAAAGCACATCCGTCCTTTTCTCCGTAGCTTTAATTGGCATCTCTGCTCCATGTCAGGTTCTTGGCTGCATTCAAGAATGATGAGGAATTGATTTTTTTTGCCTTTGAAGCAATCAAAGGGCTTATTTTTAAACTCTGCTTTCCTCTGAAGAATCCCATTTTTCTTCTTGCAGAATCTAAATCCTTGGATAAATAAGATCCTTGCAAAGACAGTATTTCTGACCTGGTCTGATCCGTTGGAGTTGATTTATAGTGTAACTGCTCCTTGTTTGGCTGCGTGGGGAGAATAATTAATGCCCATGTTGCAGAACTCAGTCGAGGAAGGTAGAAAAAGCCGTGAGAGCCAAAAGCCATTAGAAGAAGGAGAAAGATAAATATTCAAAGGCCAGGGTCAGCTGGACTTCAGGTTGCTGCTACAACCTTAAATCAGCCCCTTGGGTCTGGAGGGCGCTGCCATCGGCTGCTTTGGTTGGAGACCAGGGAAGGGGACTCAGGTTCACTCAACCCTTTGCTGCAGTTGGGACCGTGCGAGTGTTGGTGTCTCTGCCAGGTCGCTCCCAGACAAACTCTCCCAAAATGGCTGCAGGGAGAACGGGATTAGTTTGGCAGAGGCCAAGAGACGATGCTTGTTACCTTTGCTTCCCTACTGCTAAAGCCAAAGCTGTTTGCTACAGCCCATTGTCCATCAGCATGGGCCTGGCCTGGGCAAGCCATGGCCAACACACCCGTCGTCACTGCTGGCCAAGGCAGGGCTTAATCTAGGACAAGTATCCTTGGTGCAGCTGTGCACCACATCTGGTGGTATCATCAACCCTTTTCATTTGGGAGAGTGAAACAGAGAGGAGCAGGGTACTGGTTGATGAGAAGCTCACCATG
>NW_009612532.1:0-23430 GCF_000690535.1 Cariama cristata
ATCCAGTGAAGACCAGTATAGGAAAGACTTGGAAAAAAAAATTATTATTTATTAAAAATATTGAATTAAAGGATTAGGTGATGTTGACATCACTAACTGTGTAAAATTCAGAAGTAAGGACCTGATTTCACTTGAGAGGACTTAAATTTGTACTTGCCACTCCCCAGAAGGGAGAATTTATGACTCAGCCATGGGCTACACTTAATTTGGCAGATGGGGTCCAGGTGGACACAACAGTGTGTTGTCCCTTTCTTCCTTCAGATTCAGCTGAAAGAAATCCCACGTTGGGTGAAAGCAAGTGATTCTGCAGCTTTTGGGTCTGTGGTGTTTGCTGAAAGGGGAATTACGCCTTGGAAGTATCGTGTCTTTCTTAGCAGGACTCTAGGCCAGGATTTTAATTTTGGGAGACATGTAAGTTCAGTGTAACATTCGACTAGCTGCAAGTCAACAGTGCCTATGCTGTTTTCCAATGTAAATGTATATATGAGAGATATATAGTGGGGGGAATTGAGGAACTGGGGAATGGAGTAGGAAAATTTCCCGTGGAAGATATCTTGTGTTCTACCACAATGATAAATCCTAGTCTATCATTGTAGTGGTATTCAGATGCTTGTTACGCTGTAACTTTTTATTTTAACGAAGATATTGATGTACTCCAGACATTAATATGGATTTGTTGGTTACACAGTAGCTGTTTTCCAGCTGAATTTCAGTAGTGACTTGTTCCATAGGATTGCTGAAAAATGGAAATCTAACGGGAACTGCGTGGAGTATCAGTACGGTCCACATGCAGGACTGGACTGAGCAGAATCTGGTCTGGTGGCGAAATGATGCTGTTGGGCAAGAAGTGGGGAATGTTTGCAGGAAATTGCAGGTCAGTTACAGATAGGGAAATCCTGTGTGAGAGTTCTGACAGAGATCTTACTTTGAGTTAGGTAACTGAGTTTTGAACAAGAAAGCGTTCGGGAAGGGCAGAGGAAAACTGGGACAGAGGAGTACAATACAATACGAAATTATGTGTCATATTATGTCATGCTCTTAGATAAGGAATGCCAGTCATAGCTAGGAATAGGCAATAACCTTGAGTCATATGACCAGAATTAGTGCTGAATTAGGGACCAAATGCTTTAGGGCACAGAGTGTAGTGGTCACCATCTCGTGCAGTTCATGGACAGGATTTACATTATATTTCTTGAGTCTTGCACACTTCATGCTGCTTGTGCTTAGGTAGTGGTGGTATTTGACTGGAAAGGACAGATGATGCGTGCTTGAAAGATAACGTATTTCCAGTGGCTTGCAACTGTACCACTGAATCCTTCAACCACGTCTTTGCAATCCATTCAGGGACGTAACTGGTTAATTAGAAGAACTTAAACTGCATGCTGACTTGTATATGTTCTTGTTTGTAAAGCTGTGTGTATGCTAGAAGTGATCTTAGGTAATAAGTGTCAGAATTAGTTGATGAATAAGAGCTTGGTTATGTAGGGAAGATATGATCAGGTGAGAGATGTGATAAAATGTTGGGAAACTGATGTTCCTGCTCTTTGTCTAACTCTTGATCTGACACCTTTCACAGAGCAAAAGCTTTTAATAGATGTACTGCTGTGTCTGAAATTCAAAGCTTATTTGCTGGTTTCTCCATTAGAAATTGTAGTCGGCACATTTAGTAATCCCATACCGAGTGTGGGGGCTGAGAAGCTGTGATGGATTCTGGCTGGTCCCCCCTCCCTGATGGGAGCTGTGCCGGTGCAGAGTCCTCCAGTCCCAGTGTGTACTTCCTGCTGCCGTCCCCGGCTCTGCCGTGCAATGCTAGTGTGTCTGTGCCACACTTGCGCAGAAGTAACGCTCCAGAGATTTTAATGAGGGTTATAAAGTTCTGGTGGAGATGGACCTTGTTATTCTCAAGGTGAAAACCACCCTTGTTTACATCTTAACAAGCAGAAGCTTCCTTATAGGACAGTTTCTTAGAACTTCGAGTACAGAAAATACTTGAAAACTTATCAGATTGCAAGAGCAGGAGTTCCTGTGTGTTGGGAGCAGGAAGAAAAAAGGAAGACGTTGGGCAGTGGTATTGAGTAAAGAAGTTGCTTTGCGAACTATGTTTCATTCAACAAATTGTAGTGTCTCGCTTCCCATCTTTGAAATCGGGATATCAACTGATAGGTAAAAGGTCTCGTTCCTGTTTTTGGAGTGCTCAGTGTTAGTAAGGCAAGCTGAGTAAATACATAAGAAGCATTTTAGCTACTCATTCTTAAAACTAAGTTATGATTTTGACAAACAGGTTAACACAAATGAATCTTCTGTCTCTGCTCAACAGATGCCGCGTTGCCTCAGAAGAGGGGACGAATACCTTCCAGAATAGCCATGAACTGTTATTGGAAAGTCCTGGCAATTTTCTTACTATTTCTTCCAAGTGCATTGTCTCTCCAGCCAGCTCAGCCCAGAGTCTTGCTAGTATCTTTTGATGGATTTCGATGGGATTATATCTATAAAGTCTCAACTCCCAATTTTCATTATGCCATGGAGAATGGTGTTCATGTCAAACAGGTCATTAATGTGTTTGTAACAAAAACGTATCCTAATCATTATACAATGGTGACTGGTCTCTATGCAGAAAGCCACGGTATAGTTGCTAATGAGATGTATGATCCTATTCTGAATGAAACTTTCTCTCCGAACAAAATGAATATCCATAACTCCAAGTTCTGGGAAGAAGCCAGCCCAATATGGGTAACAAACCAGAGGGAAGGACATAAAACCGGTGCAGCTATGTGGCCTGGAACAGATGTGAAAATACATGGAGTCTTTCCTACGTATTATATGCCTTACGATGAATCTGTTTCCTTTGAAGATAGAGTTGCTAGACTTATTGACTGGTTTACATCAGAAGAACCCATAAACTTTGGTCTCCTATATTGGGAACAGCCTGATGAGATGGGCCATATTCTGGGCCCAGAAAACCCACTTATGGGACAGATAATTAGTGATACTGACAAAAAGCTGGGATATCTGATGTCGGAACTGAAGAAAGCGAAGCTGTGGGATGTGATAAATGTCATAATCACAAGTGATCATGGAATGTCACAATCCTCCTCCGAAAGGCTCATTGAGCTTGATCAGTACGTGAACAGAGAGCTCTATAAAGTCATTGACCACTCTCCTGCAGTAGCTATTTTGCCAAAAGAAGGTAGGAGCTATAGCAGTAAAATTCTCTGAAGAAAATACTTGAGTATCGAAACTCTATAGATCTCGTTCCTTAACTGAAGTGGTGATAGCAGCACTGATGCCAGTAGGACATGAGCCATGAACAAGGGGTACTTGCAGGATCACTTCTCTGTTCTTTTTGCTAGCTCTGTCAAAAGGCTGGATTAACTTCTGAAATGACAAGTCAGCAAATCTGTCTGTTGTTGACTAATATTGCCCAATATCGTTTAGTCCTTATGAGAAGTAAGATAATCTAACGGCATTATCAAGGATGAGTGGTGTTCTAGGTAGATAACAACTGAATGTTACATATCTTGCCTTTCATAAAGATGCTGAAGCCATGGCGGGAGAACTAGATTTGTAACTCAAAACAAGAACTGAAACCAGATGGGGACCTTTGATAAAAAGAAAGCCTGCATTGGCTATTTGATCAGCTGCCAGCTATTCTAGTTCACTGTAGTTTTTTTTTTTTCCCCCCATCATGCTGAACAGCCAGTTATGTTCATACCATTTTTATTGTGATAATGCTGGGTAAGAAGACTGTTGGAATTGAAATCTGAAGTCTGGTTGCAGTCACTGAAGGGTTGCTTAAGGGTCAGGTATATGTTTAGTGTCACTGACGTAGAGGTGCTGCTCTTTAGTTTGATGATCAAAAGCCGTAACTATTTGGTACGAATTCGTTAACCTGGAAAACAGCATTTTTTTGTGTAGGCAGGGGTGCTAATTTGGAAGTTGAGTTTTAAGGTGGCCTTCTGAAAAGGCGTTTTTTAAGATTCCTGTAACACATCACTATGGATAGCACTCTATTTAATGCCCCAGCGGGGAGGGTATTTTGCAGACTAAAGTGACCTTTAAATGTGTTTTAAAACAAAAAAGTCTCTTGTCACTTTTAGTTTGAAGAATACTCCAGACTAAAATGGTAGTATGTCCAAACGGAGATCATTTGCTACCTGAGCACACTCAGGTGCTTGTAGCTGGGTGCTGTTTCTCTCGGTGGTGATGGAAGAGCTGAGTTTGGGAGCTCCATCCTGATGGAGACAAACACGGCTGACCAGGATGTTCTCATTACCAAATACAGGAGTTATAAAAGTTTCAGCACTGAAGTTTACATCCCTAATGTAGTAAATGAGAACTTGAAGATGTGTAACCTGATTCTCCTGTCTGCTAAATGCTGAAAAGAAATAGTATCTCTGCAACAATTAGATGACAGAATAGTAAAAAAGCCATTTCAGTGGGCTTGAGAAATAGCTTGCATTTGGTTTTGCCCAGAGGTTCAGATATTTATTACACTACCAATAAACAAGAATTAGTTTTAAGCGCGACTAAAATTCTTTCCTTCCGTGTTACCAACTGTAACTTTTATAATAAAACAATGAGCTTTGTTCTCAGTTTAGCTATGAAATAACATATAAAGTACATAATACTGATTCTTCAACAGTTATTCCATTTGTCTTGCTTTAAACCAAGGGAATGGTGAAACTTAGTGAGACATTGAGAAAAATTTTGAGTGCTTAAAAATACAGCAATTTCTGCTACTTTAACTGTTTGGCTGCATATGTCTTCTCTGAGAGATGGATTAAAGCCATTATTTAACCATGTTAGTGTATTAGTGTGTGTGGAACTAATTGTATGTTCACGAAGATGGTACTTGTAGCACAGCTGGTGATGCTGGCCTTTTACTTGCATTTAATATAAATATATTCATTCAAATACTTAATGCAGTGTAAAGTGATCGTTTCCTGTATTTGAGGCTTCTCCTCCCTGTTATCCTACATAGAAAAGTGGCATAACAATATTAATTTTCTTACTAATATAGTCCTAGAAATGATAGATTGTAGTTCCTTTTCTTGTTGCTGTAATTATCTCATATCTGGACTTCTGCTGTCTCATCTTGACCTTTATTGTGTTTCTTAAGACTTAGTGATTCTTTTTTTTTATGCCAGTTTGAGATAAAAAATATTATACGTTAATCTACTTCCAGTTTTCATCCAGAATTTCTATACTGGATCCTAGGAACTGAGAGGGAAAATGAAGACATTGGGCACCTCCTCCCAAACTTTTTTTTCATGAGATACATTCAAAACTCCATGCACATTGCAAATGGTAGACCAAATTTTATCCTTGGTTTGCTTTAGGTGAGGTCTCGGGTCAAAGTAAGCACTTCTTTTTGTGGTCATCAAGGTGATTGTTTCTTGGGACAGACATTCAGAGAAGTGCTCACTTGCAGGAACACCTGCTGCAGGATGTACAGCTAGCTGTGAAGGCAGAACTAGCGAGAAACGATAAGTCGAAATGACAGGATGTGCTTAAATTCCACTCATCTGCTAAAAACGGCAGTGTTGGCCACAAAGAAAATGTAAATATCTTTGAACCATGCTTCAGACCTTGTAGCACTGGAACTGGCCTGCAGAGACTAGCTGTGAACTCAGCTGTCCAACTGAATTGTGCACGTGTGTCGCACAAAGTACTGAAATAAGTCATGGAGCCAAGTTATTTGGTATGTAACAGAAGTCTGTTGTATACACTGCATAGCTTGCAATGGGAATCTGTGCTTAAATGGAGCAGGGCAGGAGGGCTTGAAGAAACTTGCTCAGATGGAGATTCTTGAACTTGCCTTTGTGTTCCTGTCTGCGTGTCCTGGTTCCTCCTTTCTGTGCGCTGGTGTCCCAGCTTGTCCAGCTGCTTTCTGGCTGTTCAGTGACCTTTACCGGAAAGAAAAGCTCAGAAACTGGAAATAAGCAAATGAAGAATTGGGGGTGGAAAATACCTATTTGTTTGGTAGTGTTAGTACAGCTCTTGAGGGTTTACACTCACTGTGCGGTAGAAGGGAAGGGAAATGAGTAGACGCGAAGAATACAAAGGAGTAGGTAGGGCTGTTAGCTGTTACTGAATACACAGCGTGGCTGACAGTTCTAGACTAAAAGTGCTGCCATCATTTGCCAGTCCAGCCTGTCCCTTCATATGTTTGTCCTGTGTTCCCTCCTTAGGCCTCTGCAATCTTTGTACAGCTCCTAATGTCTTAGTGGCATCGGGACTGTGACCTCAGGGCTTCCCTTGAAAGATTAATGCAAGCTAGTTTTGCTTATCTTTAGGCAATTAATTGCCAATACTATGATGTTACATGGTGCATAGCAACAAACTAGCTACTTGTTCTAAATTGGCTAAACTTGTCGTCAAAGGGGTAGAAGATCAAAATTGGGAATCAAATGAGATCAAATATGTAGCTGTTTATTGGAGCATCTTGGAGGAATAAATAGTTGGGTTCTATAAAAAGAAATAAGTTTTCAGAGATGCTGAGAAACAAAGTGGCTGCTCTCTTTGGCCTTTTAAAGGAAAGCAACTAACAGTTCAATTGGTTTAAAGTAAGTGTCGCTTGTCACCATAGCCAACTGGAGGAAAGACAGAATACAGCCTTAATGCGCACATAACCTCATAAGCAGGTTTAGGAGCTATCTTCTTGGTTTCAAGCTTTGCATGGAGCTAGGAGGAGCTGATTTCTTTTCCGTGAGCTTTCACTGAATGCCTTCTCACTCATTCTTGTGAGAAGCTTACATTCTGGTAACGGTGAGATGAGGGATTTTTCTAAAATGAGCAAGGCACTTACTACTTAGGAATAGGCTGTGAAGTCTGTTGCCAGGTGTGATCATACTGTGAATGACGCTCTGGATTTCTCATGGTAACTTCTGTGAGCATTGTAATCCGCTGTTGTCACTTACAGCTATAATCAGCTTTTGGGGAAGTGCATTTTGCCCTCTTCTTCAGTTGTATTTACTGATGAGTTCTGTAAACGTACTAGTATGTTTTAAGTCTTGTCTTTTGTTTCTTTTATTTGTTTGAAGGCAAACTGGATGAAGTGTATGAAGCTTTGGCCAATGCTCATCCCAACATGACTGTATATAAAAAGGAGGAGATTCCAGATAGATTACATTACAAACACAACAGTAAAATTCAGCCGATATTAGTAGTGGCTGATAAAGGATGGGAAATTGTATATAATAAGTCTGACAGTTTTCAATGTAAGTATTCTATCTTTACAGTGTTTTGCTATATCTTCCTAGTCAGACAGTTTACATGGTACTTTCTCTCTGTCTCAACCAATGTTAATTTTTTTTTTTAAGACTGGGAGGAAAGACTCTGAAGTTAAGTGTGTAGAATTTGTAACTTTTTCCTGATGGGATGGAAAGCACCCTGCTATTAGGGGAGGGGGAGCTGGACTTACCGTTTCTAAAAATTAAACTTACTGAGATAAGATCATTCTCATGTTTTAGTGGCCACATAGTTGAACCTTCTTGCAAGATCTAGCAAATTGACAAGCACTTCCTGAGAGATTTAAAAAAAAAAAGTTGTAACTGAACTTGTGGAGTACAGGATGAATAGCATTGTTTTATAACATACTATCTGTTTACTGGAGGAGGGTTGGGTTGGAAATACAAGAACGCTTTCTGAAAGTCCTCAATTTTTGTGGATGCTTACGCTCATAGTAACCTTGTTCTACTGCTAGAGTCTTTGAATATTGTGTTACTGTGCACCAGTGATTTTCATTTGCCTTATAGGATAAGGTGCATTCTAGGTGATTTGGAGGGGAAAAAAAAAACCACCCCCCCAAAAAAAAAAAAAAAAACAAAACCAAAAAAACCCCCAAACAAACAAAAAAAACCCAAACTAACCTACTTTTAAGTTCTTCATTTTGGGGTTTTGAGATTTATTAATTGTAGAATGGAGATGGTAAACTGTAACTTCTGGTTAGCTAGGAGTAAAAATATAGCTGTCATGGTCAGTTACGTTTCTTAATTGAAAAGCTTTTCAACTTTGCAGCTGGTTTTGAAGCTGAAGAGAGTTACCTGCAAGACTTAACAAATTTCTCAGTAGTTGGTAGCTGATGAGAGCAGCTTTTTTGTGCCTGCATGTTTGTTTACTTGTTTGGAGTTTTTTTTAGTGCCCCTGTAAGGAGGGGGTACTGGAGAACCTGCTAGGGAGATCTGTGAACTTTTTCGTTACTGCTGAGTAGATAGTGCACAAAATTGGACAAAGTGTCAAAGCAGTCAGAGCTTAAGTTCTGTCTGCTACTAGCAGTCAAACAGTCAGTCTGTCTCTACATGGATTTCCCCCTCCCCCAAGAAATCTGTTCCAGTTGCAAAGTTGGAGTTTTCCCTTAAGGAAAATCAAGGAAACAGGTGTAGCATAGCATGCCGTTGACAGAGCTGTTACTGCTATGTGAACTTACCTTTTTTTCCCTTTTCTTTTTAAATAGTGCACTCTCTTTTCTTTTTTTTTAAGGCATCTTCTTTTTGTAGTTCTGAGACTTGGTATTTGCTAGGAGACCTTTGTGGTGTTGATCAAAATGATGCTTCTAAACCTTTGCAAGAATAAATGATGGCCATTCCTTTTCTGCATTATGCTAATTCTAGGAAAAGGTTCAATGCTTGTTTTACAACTGCAGAATATTGACCTTTATTTATCTTTTATTTTTAGTTGGTAATCACGGATATGACAACATCTTACCAGAAATGCATCCAATTTTTTTGGCAGTTGGGCCTGCTTTCAGAAAGAATGCCACCAAAGAAGTCATGAATGCTACAGACTTGTACCCCTTATTGTGCCATCTACTTGGTATTAACCCGCTGCCAAACAATGGTTCGTTCAATGCTGTGAAAGACATACTTGCTGCAGAAGTTCCTGTAGCCTTTGGAGCAGACACCTATGCTACTGTTGTAGGAGTCTTTCTGGGCGGCTTGCTTGTTATGATTTTTATTGCAGTTTTTGTTAAGCATTTTATCCTCACTCAAGCAGGTACCATGCAAATGCAACATACTGAAGCTGCCCAGCCGCTGTTGCAAGATTAGTAAGACTTGGTACTATTTCCTGTTTGATGCTTAAAATAAGCTTATAAAAAAAAAATAAAAATGGATCAGCAGAAATACGTGGAATAATAGGAAATGGATGCTGATCCATTTGTACACTGGAGTACGTCCATACTAGGATGCAGAGAAAGAGCATGTTTCTGTTTCACGCTACGACCACTTAATCTTTCAGGGGTTGAAGATACTGTAGGTAAACCTGGAAAGCTGTATATGTATGTAGACATGTGGCAATAGACCTTGAATAGCTCATTCTGAGCTACTTTTAGGGAAATAACATCACAGCCTATTACATGGTGGTTTAATTTCCCACCCCCTCTTTTTTTTTTTCTTTGAGAGTATTTTTAAGTCTGTTAGATTCTAACAAGTCACTGAATGTGACTAGACTTCTTTGTGTTTTGTGTTTTTTTTTTTTTTCCTACCCAAGGAAGCTTTTGCATGGGTCACCATTACACATAGCTTAATGGATTAAATCCTGCAGAAAACATTATTATTAAGCTAGGTCATGCAGTGCTAAGTGTCTAAGTTTAGTGTTAGGCATATTTCTTTAAACTGCTGTGTTAACTATAGGCCCAAAATATGAATCTAGGTGGTATTGCCTTCAGCAATCAGCATTAAACTACTTGTTTGGGGTTTGTTTGGGTTTTTGTGGGAGTTTTTTTTTGTTTCGGTGGGGGGGCATATATAGGTCTTTTACAATTTTACCTATGATTTTAGGTAAATGTAGGTCTTCACTTTTTCTGTTGTTTCCTGTACACTGGTCTAAATTTTCTAGGAACTCCATGCAGCTGGCAGATTAAGACATGTACAAGCACAACACCTGTATATCCACATGGAGTCTTTTATATTTCTGTGATAAGAGGGTTCTTTCAGAATAAGGCAGATGAAGCAGTTAAGGAACATATATGTGCACGGTGGTTTCAGAGTGCTGTCAACCTTGTCACTGGGTGCACATCTCGTCTGTTACTGGAGACTCTTCTCTGGTGTGAGTTTGGCTTGCTGTCTTGCGTTTTATCTGATATGTCTGGGTGGGCCTTAGAATTTGATGACTAGGATTAGACACAGAATTTAAGGAACAGCCATATAAATCTTAAGCCATATGTACTCTTAAATCTGAAGAAGCACACTTTAATATGAAAAAAGGTATAAGGCTGGAGTTTATTCTTCCAGAGGAAAGCCTTTGTCAGGGAAAACTACTAATTCTGAGTCAACAAAACTATGTATTACTCTGATTCTTTTGTGTGGGGCAATAAATGTTCTTGCTGTTGTAGTTGTGGGTTTTTTGATGAGCTCACTTAAATGGTAGGTAAGAAGCTGCTGACTAAGTTTTGTATGAAAAACATGGTATGAAGTGAGAAAAGTAGTCTAGTTGTCAGACTTGTTTAAAAGCTGAATTTTTTTTCACCTCCCTGTGTGAGTTAGTATTTCTCTGCCCTTTGCTTCTGAGTACAACGCCTGAAGAAGAAACAAACTCCTTCAAAATTCACACAAATACTCAGTTTGGTATTTCTGTGAAGTGCAATTTATTGCTTTATCCACAGCACCCAGCAGAGGGCAAAGATGGGAACGTCTGGCCTTAGATGTGCTCTGTCAAACTAACGGTGTGACTGGCAGTCTGATACTGCAGTGGGGAGGGTTGCTGGCAAACCTAGCAAGGAGCTACAACAAGCTGACTAACTGAAGTACAAAACTCATTTTGCTGAACTTAATTCCGGACTTAATGACATCTAGCCGAGTTCAGAAGTGAGCTTACTTCTTGCTGCTTCAGTGATGACTCTACGGTGCTGTGTTACGAACTGGCTGGCGCTCACTGCGTCAGAAGTAATCTGTTGGATTCCTGCGTGATGGCAGGGACGCTTGCTTAGTGTTTTGCTGTCTTGCAAACAGATGTGGAAAGCTTCCAGAGACCACAGCTAGGTGCAGTGAATGCTTGAGAGGGAAGGCAACAAAATACTCCAACTTAAGGTATGTGCTGAAAGTCTAGCTGTAATAGTAGCGCTCGGAAAGCAGGAAACTAGCTCATCTGTTGGAGGGCAGCCCCTTAATTTGGGGGTTATGTTTGAAGTCTTGTGTAACCTAATCTGACTCATCTCGGCAATTCTGCTGTTCCTGTTCTGTGTACTGCCTTGTTTTGCTACATTGCCATTTTCTTGAGAAAACACCGAAGTAAAATGTCTGGGTTAGGTGTGCCTGACACTGTAAAACTGATGCTTAGTGGAGCTGACCATTGGGTATGTCTAAAGTTTACTTTGCTGATGCCGGCTAAAACTGAATGCTGCAGTGGCTTATCGAGCTGAAAGACGAAGGCAGTAATAATGTTCACAGTAGTTTCTAGAGATGCTGGGGAAGTCCGAGTAGAAAACCTAAATCTCTAAATTGTTACTAATCACTTCCCTAGCTACTTTCCAGAAAGCAGATGGCAGATAGCAAATCGATGCATTGAGTCCATCTTTTCTTGGTTATCTGCAACTTAAAAAGCATTTGTAGCACAAACTTAGTGTGTGTTTAAAGAAAGATCTCCAGGCTTGGTTAAGGGAGTAACAGTGAAAATTGGAGATGCTATAATCCTCACCTGTAGCTACTTCAGTTAGATGCTTTCTCACTTTGGAACATGTTGCTTTAATAGAAATTCTTCTTATTGCAGTAATTTCATAGCAATGCTTATGGCAGATGTAAGAATAACTGGATTGTAATCTCAGGGGTGTTCATTAAACTCCCACTTTTTAAAGTGTGACAGGTGTAGTTCTATCATCAGCCAAAGTGACCCTCGATTTGAAGGAGGGGGCAAAGTTGGTCAGCATTGTTCAGTCACCCTGGGACTTAGGCTTACCTGCCCAAACATGCAACAAGGGAAGAGCAGTAGGTTTCCCCTGACAAAGGGTTTGGGAACAATAGTTTTCTAAATAGACTGGGAACATGAACATGAGAATTTTTCTCAATGACATTGTTCAGTATTGCACTGTAAGGCCCTTCTTTGAGGAGGGTAAAATGAAACTTTGTAGAAAACTGAAGGGAATCTTTCAGCATTCAGGTAGGTTTAGGTTTAAACATGTTTCCTTTATTGCTTAGGTGTATTTACAGGTAACTCCTGCGTAGTTATCTTGTTAGTGTATTTGCCTAGCCGGTGTTAAACACTGTTTTAAGTTGTTGGGTGTATGCTTAATGAAATTGAAAGCAGGTATGATGCCACTGGTGGAGGAAAAGATCAATTTTTTCTCTGATGTGATGTGAGATTTTTTTCAGACTACCTTTTTGGTTGGGGAGGATGTGGGATTTGGTTTCTGTGTATGTGATACGTTTTATGATTTACAAACAAGTTTATTGAAAAGTGGATTTGAGTACAGTGTATGCTACTTGTAACGTAAGCTTGGAAACTGAGAAGCTTGCATGATTTTGTCTTTCAGTATTGACCTGTGAAATATACTTGGAGATGTCAAATGTTTTCTTTGTTTCTTTCTGTTTGGAAATGTTGAAGTTGAAATATATCTTTGCTATAGCGCTATCAAGCATTGAGTGCTCACTTTATTTAAAAATGCATCTGGAAAAAAAACTTGAATTTGGGGGAGGATGGCTGGGGGGAGAACGGCCTTAACTCGTATGCATCCCAGATATTTCTTGCACTTGGCATAGTGTATGCCTTTATTAAAAATAATTGGAAGTGTGATAAACTTAAGAATTTTAAGTCAAAGTTCTTATATAAAAGACCTCGTTTCCCACTTTGCTACTGTATATGAAAATAACAACTATCTGTTACCAGTAATGGTAATACAGTTTCTTTTTATAAAAAAAAAAATCTTCCAGACTTTCTTGGTAAAGAGCTGCAGTAATGCTGTTTACAATAAATGCAGTCTCAAAAAAAAAAAAAGCACACAAAAATGCTGATTAGAAGATGAAGGGTTGCGCAGCGTGACTTGTCAGAAGTGCGGAGCACCACAGTCTTGAGCCATGTGTGGGAAGAATGACAAACGTGCAGTTGTTGAGTCCTGCTGTTCTGTAAAAATGCAAATATAACAGGCTTACTTCCAGATCTTCTTCCCTGCTTAAATAATGGCCATGGATGCTGTCTTGACCATACCTCTGCTACTGTACATACCTTTCAAGAAATGGCATGTTTGTACTACAGTAAAAGTAACATAAGCATTTATTAGATGCTAGACTACAAAAATTGTAAGTTCAATAGCAGTCTCTGCAGCATTGCAAACAGATAGCCTTTCCATCGTGAAATCCTAATCTGATTTATATTAAGTTAACAAATCTCTAAGATGCTAGGCTACAAAAATTGTTGCAAGCACATGAAAATGGTAAGTTCAATAGCAGTCTCTGCAGCATTGCAAACAGATAGCCTTTCCATAGTGAAATCCTAATCTGATTTATATTAAGTTAACAAATCTCTATTACTGGTTTTTGCAATAAAAGATGGTACCATGCATATTAAAGCAAACATCTGTCCCTGTGGTCTGATTCTTGGAGGTACATGATGTTGTTGGTTTATTTTCATAGGCAGTACGTTCTTTTCAATTTATAGCAAGTTAAACTTCCTCCTGAAAGAAGTGTTTTGGATCTATACTTAGTTGAAATCGGCTCAATTCTGGAGCTGTTTCCTTGGTGCTAATGGCCAAAAAGCACATAAACCCAGAGGAGTGGATGTTTTAAGGCTTCTCTACCCAGCATTGAGGGTTTCTTCATGGAGGCAGTCAACATAATGAAACATCAGTCTTTACTGCTGGGAAGTGGTGTTACAAGCTTCCCCTAGCCCCTTCTAAACTTCAGGGCTAGTTTAATTTAGGGGAAGTTAACACTTAATGTGCATTGTATGAACACTGCAGAGTTGGGTATAATTAGCAAGTCATTAAATGTTGCCACAAACTCTTATGAGATCTGTGTCCTTTATCACAGCTTCTCATGTTCTTGTTTTGAATTAGCTATTCAAAAGGAAATCAGTTGCTGGCTTTCACAAGCAATAATTCATACAAACTGTAATTAGGCAGTGGAAATATTTTATTGTTTAAGGCACTAACACTTTTAAAAATCATCACCTTGATATATTATCAACTTTGTGTCTATGGAGAGAGGTGTTTTTCTAGATTCTCTTGATTTGTACATGATCTGTATGAAATCCTGGATGTACCAGAGCTACTTTGAAACTCTTCCTGCCAGCAGCAACGAATTGTGCCAGGAAGAATACTGGGCACTCATATAGATGATACTACATCTTTGGAACTGAAATTAGCAATGCAACTGGAATATAGTTCATCCTATTTCTTGATTGACACTTAAACCTTCCCTTGAAACCCTTCCCATAATAGCACTGATTAGTCTCAATGTTGAAGGGAAGAGGAGTAGAGAGTAGTAAGGATTTCTGCTTGATACTACCCCTCACTTTCTGGTTTCATAGGAGCTCAGTTGCCTGTAGCAATTCTTATCAGAAGGGGTTACCTAAAGCTTGAAGGAGAAAAGACCCAGATTTCCCTATCTGTAACAATACTCATATTTCAGATTAGAGTGCTGCCATTGCACTTCAGTCAACATTTACATTTTGGGTAATTAAAACCTTTGTGGCAACCTTGACACCTGGCCTGCAATGATGATGCGCAGAGGAACTGAAAGCACATCAATCACACTCTGTGTGCCAACTATTCAGGGAAGGAGGAGAAAGGGAAGAAAGCAGCATCTACTGTGCTAGATCAGTTTTAGCATCTAGAAAAAACCCCCAAACCCTCACAGGTAGAAGACAGCAGAGTTAGGTCTCACCAAGTGTGCCAGAAAGATAAAGATAACTCAGCTGAGTCAAGCCGTTCCATATATAGATGATGCAAAGTGCCTCCCAGCGAGTCTGCCACCCTCTGAGCCTTTATTAGCAAATTACAAACAGCTCTCTCCGATGTAGGAATTCAAGCATCCTCCCTTTTACAGCACCTCTACACCTGGGTTCTACCCTGCAAAACACTTGCTTCATAGTTATTCATTAACCTGACCTCTCATTGTAGGTAATTAATTACTTTAAATCTTCCAGCAGGATGAGAAAGCAACCTCTGTGTTCAGTTATCATTCTATTATATGAACTCTAAGATCCAGTACACTGTCAGTAACAGTACAGATTTTTTTTCAAGGGGCCTGAGCCTCTTTCAAGTTCAGATTAATCCAGAGTAAAGCACTAGTCAGTAAGTACTAACTACTAGTTTAAGAAGGAAGAAAAAAAAAGCAGAACAGATTAGGTATGGTATTGTGTTTTTAATCAGTAAAACAGAATTCTCAGAGAGGAAGATACAAAACTTCCACACCAATGTATTTTTTTTTTACTGGGCTGTTAAAAGTAAGCCTTCCCTCTGAAGTCCACGCCTCCTCCCAGCTGCATCACTAAGAGGTAGTCTGTGGCTAATATAAATTCCATTGAATTTGAGCTTGTGAACAAAAAAAACAAATTGTGTGCTACCAGGTAGATCAGCTCTCTCACTTCAGATTACTAGTTCTTAAAACCATCAAACTTGTAGGAAAAGGACTTGGTAGCTAGAGTTCTCTTTTTGGGTTAGCATTAACAGTTTAACCTCCCATTCTTTCCTCACTGAGAGATAAGGTACCACTAAGGCTTTTTAAATCAAATTAATTTTTTTTATGGCAAGTTACTACACCTGACCATTACCAAGGAATCAGGAGTTTTGAGAACTATTAGCACTGGTCTTCACCAGAACTTTGCATCTATAAAACTTAAGACACTACAGATAACATATCTCAAAAAAGAAATTAACTTTTCCCTTTGAATTTCCAGGGTTTAAAAATAAGAGTTTGGAATCCTTGCTTAACGATTCATGTCAAACTTTCAATTGTTGCCTTTTAGCACATGACAGCCTTGAAAAGATAATTATCAGTGGGTACACAGGGCAGAACCACCTTTATTACAAAAACACCTGCAGCAGAGTTTACTCCTGAAGAACTTTTCACAGGGTTATGGAGCAGTAATTTTACTACTACAGCCCACAAAACTGGGTAATCCAAGGATGCTCAGATTAAATTAGCATCCTTGAGATAAGCAAGTAGTATCAGCTCAACTGGAACTGTGGAACTAAGTCATCCGCAGACACACGTCTAGAAATGCCAGAGCCATCTGCCCAGTGTTGTAACTCCTGAACCACATACTTTATTGCTCAAAATAGAAGTGATAGGCACCAACTCTTTCCTCACGGACTTCCTTCTCACCAGTTTCTTGTCATATTGCTGGCTTAGTGTGGAAACAGAGGGGATCTTCTCTACACCCTCTACCCCCAAATTTAAGAACAAATTAGAACATACTGTCCAAACAGAACTAACTCACTAACAAATGAACTAACTCTCAAAAAAAGATCTTCTTTCCAATACAAGTAAAAGAACACTAAAAGTAGTCAACCTTAATTTAAATTTAATACAAAAAACCAATTATCATTTACAAATGTTAAAATCACTTAGTCTATCCTGGCTAGTTCATACTCTGGAATTTCATTTTGAAAGTGTTCAAAGGCTTGAACAAAAAACTAAGCATCCTTATTTTGTCAAGCATCTCTTCCAGCAGAAAGCCACCTGTTCACCGTTTTGTTCTGAAAATATTGTTACAGGACTACTAGTCAGGTAGCACACACAAGTTAGCAAGATCTGGCTGTACAGTATTTTATATGGATACAGTTAAAGTGCATCAAAGAATGCCATCCAGTGCAAATATGAACTCTCTTCCTGAAACCACTGTTTAGCAAGCGAGGCAAAGCTCCCTGCACACTATCCAATTAAAGGATCATCATCATCATACTGTAACTGAAGTCGGGAAAATGGCTGTGGGGGAGGTACTCTATTCTTTGAGATTATTATAAGGCAGGTGAAAGTAGTCAGTATCATAAAAGCCCCAATAACTATCCCAATAGCTTCTGGAAGATTTATGCACCACTGGTCAGTGAGCAAGCACTTGGTGTTACTGAAAGTGCCATTGTGGGGTTGTGGTGTCAGTCCCAGGATGTGGCACATCATGGGGTAAATATCAACGTTGTTCATCGTGCTCTGCTTGTAACCCCGACGAAAAGCCGGCCCGCGAGCAGCCAGGAACGGATGCATGCTTGGGAGAGCATTGTCATAGCCATGGTCACCTACTGGAGAAATCCAGGGTTAAGAGTTAGCATCACAGTTTCTGTTTGGATATTGAGTATTCCCCTCCCTCTCTCTTCCCCCCCCACCCAAAAGGCATATATTTTAACCAAAGACTAATGCAGAACATCAAAGCAGCTGTTGGATCAAACACTGAAGGAACCCAGAGTTCCTTCCCTCTTCCCCAAAAGTCTTTCCCCATACTGGTCTTCAGCCTCTCCCATTATCTCTTTTTCCTTTTGTTCATCAACATTTCCAGTTTTCCCCTTCACACTCCTCATGCCAAAACTGAAAAGGATGTTGCCACTCCATGAGTCAGTAGCTGGAATACCAGTTTGTACTTCTCAGATTTTGGAAAGACATCTCCCCCTTGCAAAGCAGACACTTCAATTACTTCTTAGAAGCCAAGCACTTTCCCCTTGGTAGCGTTCAGTTTGAGCACATTAAGTGCCCTCAAATCATGCTTACCAGATTAGGTACTTCACCTGAAGGGATACCCAAATAGTCAAAACCAAAAAACAGTCAAAGGATCACGATACCTGTGACAGGCATACAACAAAACGTTTGTGCCTACAAGGTCACCACTACTTGGACATTTGGTAGGCTTATAGCAAATACTTACTCTGATTTTGGGTGGAATATAAACAGCTAAAAAGCAGCCATAGTCAAATTTCCTAATAACATGCCTGAAAAATCTGTCCAAGATGCCAAAAATTTCTCATAGCACATGCAGCACAGTATTGGAGTGACTGCATTTAAGTTTTGAGTTCATTTCTTAGTAGCAGTTTAATAAGTCGCCGAGGACCATCTTCTTGGCTGCTTCATTGAAGTTTCTGATGTGAAATGTCAACATTCCTATTGATTAGGTCACACTCACTACTTCAGTATATTTCCAATATTCCTTTTTAGTATTTTCCATCATTATGTTTGTTACCGCAAAGATACTACTGCACCACATCTTGCTTGTCTGTTTTAATGCAGTCCTATGTTTCTTGATTTATTTTTTTTTTTTCTACTACTTGCATGTTTTGAGCAGAGCTGTTCCAAATCCCCTCTCCATTGAAGTCTCCTATCTCTCACCTCTGAAGTAGGAGGGCTGGCGTCTGCTAACATTGCTAGGAATACTGTAGGTCTCGGTACACTTGCCAGTCATTAGGCTGCCACTTTGTCCATGAAGACAAGTACAATAAACACTTAAATAGCCTTTTCGGCTAAAACCTCCCTTGCCTGCTTCTGGGAAACCTTGGCTAGCACAATTGTTTTGAAAAGTGATTCACTTCAACTGATACAATGCTGTTACTTATAAATATACACGTATTAACTATTTTTAGGTACATGAAATTGCATCTAACCATAAACAAGGAAGACCTCTATTAGAGAATACATGTACCAAGCGTTGTCAGTTTGAAGATGATTGTAGCACATCTGTGGGGAAATTAAAATATAAACACAGCATACATTAAAAGCAGTACTTTTGTACAAATAATGAGAAAATTTGAACTTAAATGTGCAAAGGGCAGACAGTAAGATCAGCCAAACTGGGTGAAAACAGGAGCTTACACCACCCAGCATCCTGTCTCTGACAGCAGTCGTAACAGGGAGTCTGGGAAGTATCCAAGAGGGTGAGCCCTGACAAACCAACCAGCCTCGTGCTGTTGGCTGCTCAGAAATTTCCTGGAAGTTGGTACATTTGTATTTAATTTCTATTAAAGGATTTTTCTCCCAAGAATTTGCCCAGTCACTTTCTGAACACACACAGATACATAAACACAAAGCCTTCATCTGCAACCAGAATTATGAGTTGAATTCTCATATGATGATGATAACGAAATCTATCTGGAATTTCTTCTTTGAGATACACTTTCATGTGACTGTTGCATTTTTTCAGGAAGTTATACACATCTCTTTTGTCTGCCAAAGAAAATCCTGCACATGAAACACCTGGAAATATATATACATACATATACACACATATATATACATGTATGTATGTATGTAATTTGACATTCATAGCATCTAGCAGCAAGAAAGTGCATAGCTTAGCAATGCACCATGTGAAGTTAACATCTGATTTGTTTTTATCTTTAAAACATGCTATTGGATGCCCCTAACAGGAAGAACTCCAGCTGCTTTGGCCATTATTGTTGTGTTCCTATTATTCTTAGTATTTCCTCCCATTTACATTTGTTTCCTAGTATATGTACTGTAACATTAAATATTGTGTCTTGCATTCTTCAATTTATGCTCTCCTATATTTATATTTTATATACAAAAAAATAGTTAAACCACACTCTAGTGGAAGCTTGAGACAGGTTGCTAACTTGCCTGAGATGACTCTTAAAAGCATACCTCAGGCTATTAAAAGTTGAACAGGACAAAGTGTTTTAGCCAACAGATTATCACCCATCTCTTCACCATCTGTTAAAACACTCCAGGCTCAGGCTGAGAATGTTCTAGAAAATACCGAGATGTTCCTAAAGATGCACAATGCCAGGACTCCACTCACTGAACGAGGCCCATCCTACATATAGCTAGAATAAAACCAAGACAGTTTACCAACAAAAGCCACCACCAGCACAAATGAGGAAAACACACTTACATTTTGAAAGTGACTCGTTTTGTACAATTGTCCAGCCTTCGTCTGCAACCAGAATTATGGGTTGAATTCTCTTATTATGACGATAATGAAATCTGTCTGGAATTTCTTCTTTGAGATATACTTTCATGTGATCGTGGCAGTTTTTCAGTAAGTTATACACGTCTCTTTTATCTGCCAAGAAAGAAAACCTGCATGTGAAACAGCTAGAAATTATGTCCTGTTTACTGCAATTATCTGTCATTAAACTTAAGATTCTTTTTTTTCAAAACAATTATTTTTTAAAAGGCACATAGAAAAGGATTTTTTCATGTCCCTAACGAAACGGTACATGTATTGAGGTGGATTTCACAATTTGCTCTCATTTTAAATCAGGCATCTCATGGCTGTGGTTTTGGACTTACAATTCAACTTACCCTCTGGATTTGCAGGGAAGGAGGGCAAAATTCAAGCAGAGAAATCAATCACATACCAAAGTAGTCAATATCTTATCCAAAGCAGTTAAGTATTAGATTTTGTTACTGTATAAATCACTTTGTTCATCAGAATTGCTTCAGTCTGGCCACAGTTGTGGAAACTGAGACCAGCAGTGTCACGATTTAAGACATGCCTGTTAGCAACCGCTCCAAGATACAAAAACTGAATTCACAGTACAAAACCTGAAGTTTCATTCAAAGAAACAGAAGCAGTAAAGCGATCAAAGTTGGGGTTAGATTTTTAGTTGGAAGTTTAGACAATGACTTTTTTTTTCTGAATAAATATGAGGGTTTATTTCATGCTCACTGTGAATTACAACTATATAGACTAAGCGAGCAAGAAGACAGCAGGCGTACTAAGTGCGTACTAAGTGCCTATCTGCTTTCTCAACGAGCTGTCCCAGGACCATCTTTACCACCCACAGCAATTTGACAAGAAACTCTTCTTGGCCCGTTGATCACCAAAACAAAGTAATTTCTAAATAATCAAACATTCTTTAGCTTATTCACTAAATTATGTCAAAGTTCTGCAATATGAACTACACTGGTTTTGCAAAAGATGTGAACAGTCTACCATAGTGTGTACTTTTTAGTAGCAAGATAAACAAGATTTAATTCTCAGTGTACGACTTAAAAAGAACCCAAAACATACTCTGCCTTGGCAGCACTGCAGCAACTGGACTCTTGTCTATCAGAGTATAGTTATTGCGACCAATGCACTTATCCAGGATAATCAGCTTCTCTGCAGAACAAGAGGCCATTCCATGATCACTTGTTACGATGATATTAATACTGTCCCACAAACCTAATGCCTTCAGTTTATTAGTAAGGAAACCAATATGATTATCCACTTCTTCTAATACTTTGCGCATGTTCTCAGTGTCATCTGGTCCATACTTGTGCCCACTTGCATCTGGTTCTTCCCAGTATAATGTAGCAAAACTGACTACTGGATTAGAGCTGTTCAGCCACGCCACAATTTTCTCCACTCTCTCCTCAAACGTTACTGAAAAGTTATACTTCATAAAGAATTGAGGGGTCGTATTGTTAATTTTTACATCGGTACCGGGCCACATTGCAGCAGCACTTGCTCCATTTCCTTGCTGTTGATTTGTTACCCAAATTGGAACAGCCTCATTCCACCAGAAGGGATCTGAATCATTGAACTGTGAAAACTTTTTCTTGGCATCTGCATCGTACATGTCATTAGCCACGATGCCATGGCTTTCTTCATATAAACCTGTCACTATGGTATAATGGTTTGGGAAAGTCTTGGTGATAAAAGCATTCATAACTTGTTTTACAAGCACACCATCCTCAATGAGCTCCTGAAGATGAGGAAGTTTATAGGTTTCCAAGTAGTCAGCCCTGAAGCCATCAAAGGACACAAGGAGTACCCTGGATACCGAATCACCAGTGGAGTGAGCGCAACAGGCAACTATTCCAGAAAAAAATAACCTTAACAGCGAGTTCATTGTTGATACTTCAAAGTGTTTCCACCAGGTAATCAGATGCACCTGAAAAATTAACAAAGATAAGGCATGTAACACAAAATAATTGTACTGGCACCAGTTTAACTAGCTATACATTATGTACATCTTCCTTACAGAGGTTGACAGCAAAATAACCAGTCTAAACAACCACTGAAGTCAACAGTGTATTTCCCTACTGGCTTCAAAAGCTTCTCATATATTGTCGTTGGTTTTCAAATATTAAAGCAAATGAGCAACGAGATTTTTTTTTTTTAATTCCAGACTAAGTAAAAGGAAGAATTGCTTTCTCTCTTTTAAGAAATTATTCCATCGTTCTGTGTGTCTTATTACAATTCTGCATTCCAAGACGTGACAATCAGTATTTTTCCTCATGTTCAAGAACAGGTACCTGAACAATTCCAGCTCCACATTTAAGAGTCCTCTGCAGCTCTAAATCCTTATTACACATCACTGTTCAGACCAGAAGTTTGCTTTCTGCTGTAATTATAATTTCATCCCACCTGTCCTTTACTACAGTTTCCACCCTGTTGAGTTGCTGGAAGACTTTTAAGCCTTTCAACATTCCTATTTGCTCATTGCTTACTCTATACAAGGAACTGCCAGGTGTAACTTCTACTTGTGTTTTCCTTCTAAGCTACTGTACATCTACCGTAACAGTATTTAAACCTGTTCTTTATGTATCATATTTCTCTCTAAAAAAAATTAAAAAATCATTAGTAACCTCAACTATGAGGCAGCTATTTCTCACCAAGGAATTAATGACTATTACAAATGCAAGATACGATTTGTAAGCTTTTTTCCCTCCCCTCTCTGAACTTATTATGTGTGACAGGTCCAGAATTATTCTATAAGCCTTTAAGAAAGAGGAAGTGAAGCTCCAGGTTTCACAAAAACTTCTGCAATATAGTCAGACAGTGTATTTACTTTTCAAGAAGAGCCCCACTCCAGCAAACTGCTCCTTTATTTCATTTACACAAACTAGGGTGATTCTAGGAGCAACAGCAGGTATCTTCCTAACTGGAGTAACATCTGGCCTATCTAAACCTTTTCCCCAAAACTCTTTAAAACTGTGAATGTATTATAATTTTAGAAGTGTAAGTAGCTTTAATGTTAGCTAAAGCTTTAGCAGTGAGAGGAATTCAAAGCATGGGGCGTCATCATCCCCGCAACCAACAGTTAAAATTTCTTCAACACATTAGAAGAAAGGATCGTCAAAACCAGCATTAAGGTATGTCCAAGTACAGAGGACTTGTAACACACGGCCCCCTTAAAGAAGAAGAAAAGAAAGAAAAGAGATGAGCAATGGAGCAGAGAATCACCCGTTTCATGTTGTCAGGTGCTGCAAAAAGCAGAAGCCGAGTTTTTCATAGCGCAGTAAGACATAAGACCACAACGTTACCTTCGAAATACTCCAAAGCCGCTAAGCATTTGTGTTTTTACGGAGTGTACCACAGCCAACTCTAAAATGCCATCAGCACTACGGCTATCCGCTCCTCAACCTCTCCACCTTCTAGCCAGACTTTCAAGTCTCTGCTCGGTGCGGTAACAAACGAGTTATCCTGGCCTTGAAAGCTCACAGGAAGATGCCGCGTTGTCCTCACAAACTTACCCGGTGAACGGGACCGGTTCCCGCAGCCCTGTAAAAAGAAACCCCCGCCGTCACCCAGCGCTCGCAGCCCAGCACCGGCAGCGCGGACCCG
>NW_009612533.1:0-217 GCF_000690535.1 Cariama cristata
ACTTTTGGAATTGGCCTCACCTCAGAGATGCCTTATTAAAGACAACTACGCTACTTACTCTAAGCACTTTATGTAATTCCAGTGGAAAGTGCAGCTTATTTGGAGGATCTGGCTTATCAAGTAAAAAAATGTGAGGACTTCCTTTTCTGTTACAGCATAAAGCATATACTTTTTTTTTTTTTTCCCCCACAGAGGCCAAGCAAAGCAAGTTATGTTT
>NW_009612533.1:457-1183 GCF_000690535.1 Cariama cristata
TGTCCTCTCACTTTCACCATGAGCTTCTTTTTCATCCAGGACATGAGGATCAGTCTGAGTGATGGGAAATGACAATCAAGTAACTTCCTATCATCTCAGAAGGCTGAGATCAACGTTTAGGATAGCAAATCATTACAAAGGAGTCGTCAAGGGTGGTGTTGTGGCTAGACTGAAATACGTAATACACATAATGTAAATACACTGTCAAAAAGGTCTAGTAAAAATCAGTTGTTTGGAGAAGCAAGTCCATGGGCAGTGTGTGGAGTCAAAAGAGATTTAGGCCACTAATTAGGGGTTGCTTTGATAATCCAACTCTAACCAGGGAACTCCCAGTCAAAAGCTGCTGATGCAGGTAATCCACTGGGTGAGCAGCCCGAAGGCAAGCAGTGGTGTAAATCAGTTCTGCCAGGTCAGTAACTGGCTGTCTCTGAGCAGGATAACACAAATATCATACAGAGTGGATCAACAGGACTTCTTGAGCGGCCATCTTCCCTTTCACCACTTTTGCTAAATTAGAACATTTTTTCTTTTGAACTCAAATTACCAGCAGATGATTAGTCTTTTGAATGCCAACTTCTCAGTCTTTTACCACTTTTCATCATTTCATTGCTGCCTCCCTCCCGTCCTTGTCTGTCATATCTTCTCTAGGTAAACAAAAAGGATTTAAATTGGATCTTTGTTTGGGCACTTTCTCCTTTTGGAAATGTATATGGGATCCTGTAGTGC
>NW_009612534.1:0-29120 GCF_000690535.1 Cariama cristata
TGTCCACAGCCACCCGTGTCCACAACCACCCATGTGCCCACAGCCACCCACATGGCCACAGCGACCCACATGTCCACAGCAACCCACGTGCCCACAGCCATCCACATCTCCACAGTCACCCACGCCAGCACAACCATCCACGTGCCCACAGCCACCCACGTGTCCACAACCACCCATGTGTCCACAGCCACCCACGTGCCCACAGCCACCCACGCCAGCCACCCCACCCGTGGGCCGCACTCCCCTGCCTGGCGTGCAGCTGCCGAAGCAGAGGGGTTGGCACGGGGCAGCCCCGGGGTGGCTGGGAGGAGGCAGAGCCCCTGCCTGCTTATGCTGGCATGACCACCAAAATATTTTCACGGGATGAGTAACTTTAGCCCGTCTCACCTCTTGGTAGCTGGGTTGCTCTCAGCTCTGGAGAACCCAAGAACGCGACAAACACCATCGACCCTCATGGAGGGGATGGATGTTCAGGGCTGAATGCTGGGCTGGGGGGATCGGTCACTATTTCCACGGGCTTGCCAGGCCCTGCCAAGCGAAGGTCCTGCAGTGCCCTTGCCACAGAGGCTTACGTGTAACTGCTGACTGTGAGCAGCCAGCCCCGTTTAGAAAATGACTGCATGAATAAGCACAATAGGGCTGTAACAGGGGAGCAAAGGGGATCCCAGAGACCGGGGAGGGAAGGCGATAGCCGCCGGTGGCTGTGGCTCCCAGCACCGCTCATTCAGCCACTTGTTGTGGGATGTCCACCCAGAAGGTGAGAAACGATGAGAGGCTTACATGGATACCACATGAATATCTAAAAAAAAAAAAATAATCCCTGATACTGTGTTAATGCTATCAGAGTTGGCTGTAATTTCCCTTGTGTTGCACAATTTGAGTTTCTTCTTTTTTTTTTTTAACCCCTACAAATTCTCTCATCATATGCTAGCGGTGACTTTTTGGTGTCCTGGCCTGTGCTCGCTGAACCATGGAACGCAGTGGGATTTTCTCCGTGATCTGTGTTGCAGGCTTTTTCTTCTTTTTTTTTCTTTACAGCAGTTAGGAGATTACCATAGCCTACATATTTATAGAGAATAATATATCTTGATACAACTGATGGAAGACTTTTTTCTTTACTGGAAAAGAGCATTTTGCAGAGTGAGGCAGGCTGGGAGTTACGTTCTTTATAGCTGGCAGAGCATCCATCAGTGCGGGCATGTGTGTGTGTGTGTTTGAAAGAGGACAGAGGATTCGTGTTCACATGTGCACGTCGATACCCTCTGCTAGGGCTGCCTGGAATAACCAGAGAATTGAGAATCCGTTGTAAAAGCAAGAGAAGTGATTTAATTTCTTTGCATCATTGCTGACTGATAAACTGTAACTTTAATCCCAGCGATTAGCATTGCTTTTACAGGATAGTTGTATCAGAGAATGCAGTAAAAATTGTACAAAGCAACTGTAAAAGCCTCTTGTTTTGATGCACTTCCAGCTTGTAAATACAAAACGTTTTCTTCAACTTTCCTGGAAAGAATTTGTGACTATTATCAGGCTATTAAGATACATTATTTTCTTATGAGGAAAGTATTGCCCCAAGCCATGTGGAGGTTATTTATGACTAAGTACATCCATATCTTTGCAGTGTTTTGTGTCCCAGTTACTGATCCATGGTTGAGGTCCATATAAATGCAAATAAAAATAAAGCTTGCAGCCACCGGCGCTGTTCCCCTGTATAGGAAACACAGCCTTACTCAGTAGACTGGAAATGACAGGCGGGCACCAGAGAAAAATCTGGGTTTGGTGTGAATTGCCGATGCCTTTGCTGACATCGCTGGTGATGCGCGGGTGGGGCAGTGGCGAGGTGGGGTGTACCACCTTGCTTTCATCTCGCACATACTGGCTATCCAAAATAAGCACAATTCCTCTGTGCTGGGACAGAAAGGATTTAAACATCAGTCACCACCAGCGAATACGCTACTTTGGCTGTTTGTGTATTAAGTAGAAAAATACTAAAGCCTGTTCTTTGCAGGGTTTGAAATGTATCAGTCAGTTTAAAAACACACCGTCCTCAGATAGATTTGGCCTACGATGATACTATATCCTTCTGCTTGTAGGATAATAACTCTTATTATGCTTGATCATGAAGTTTCTTTTGTTCTCGCGCTAACAAAGCCAAATCGATGCAAGAGTGGCAGAACAGCTTGGGTAGTGGCATCTGTATGACGCATAGCCCTTAGTCATAGAATCATAGAATCATAGAATCATTATGGTTGGAAGAGACCTCAAAGATCATCAAGTCCAACCGTAGTCAGCAGAAAGCTGGTTGGAAGTGGTAGTACCTCTGCGCCTGCAACCGTCATAAAGCTTCTGAAAGCAGATCTTGGGAATCCCTAAGGGAAATAAAACCAACCGACCTCACCGTAAAGAAGGTCTCTGTTTAAAATGACTCTCTAACCTTCCTGTTCTCTAAGTCTTAGAAAAGGATTTCATCAAAGTAGAGAGGAAGAGTCAGAGCAGAAGCAGAAGAGAACCGATGGCTGGCTGGCAGGGAGGGGCAGAGGGAGAGGACTGCCTGGAGGCGGGAGCATCCCAGACTCCATCCAGATGAGGAAATAAATGATGACTCTGAAACATAACACAGGGTTTATCACGACAGGAGCAAAAGGGTATAAAGACCTAAACTGTTTATTTGTATGAGAACATAATGGTCCTTGTCATCAACTTGGTGTTGAAAGGAGTGACTTCCATCTAGAGGATGCAGAAAAAACAGGAGATAAATTTCAGTACTAGTAACAGTTTAATAGAAAAAGATTGAAAAAGAGGAAGAATATGGAAATTAAGACAGGGAAGATACCGTAATAATTTAAATGTAGCATTTGGCAGCAGCATTATTGTTCCTGGAAAAACACACAATGCTAATCAACATCAGATGTATTGTTATTTTAAAATAGACTTTATTTAATGGCAATAAATATAAAGAAATTTTCATATTCAGAAACTAATAGCAAACATTCTTAGAAAAAATACAAAAAATACATTCTTACATTCTGAATTTTATCAACATACACAGAGTCTCAACCAGTGGTGACAGTCTGTAATTTATGGTGCTTGCTAAGGCAACGAAACGGTCACTGGTCCAAATTCACCCTGACTTTAACAGATCTGTACAAAGTACGAGCCTGGCCTACATATCAAGTGTAAAAAACAGTAAAATTGATCCAGAGTTTAAAACAAATGTTAATTTTCCCTTCAAGCAGATCTTTAAATATTATTGAAGTGACCTAGCCTAAAAAAAGAAGTTACAAACACTCCTATGTTGGCAACTGCCCCCCCAGCATTTTGTTCTGCTGCCCCCGCAGAGCTCCCTGCGTACAAGCAGAGCACATGCCAGCACTTGGAGGTAGAGGCTACAGAAATCACACTCCTTAAATCAAACTATTAAAATGCAATTCTTGGGCACTCTGTTGGTTTTCCTCTTCTTTCTCTCTCATTCAGAGCTGTGCTGTGAATGGCAAAGGGAACGGAATTCCTGACAGAAGCGGCACAGGTACATTGGCAAGGAGCGTGGCCCTTCAGAACCAAATCGCTAGAGCAAGAAGTTGATGTGGACTAAGCGATGCCCACGCAGGACTCGCTGCTCTCTTCAGCCTAGCTCTGGTTTTCGCTCTCTGGACTAAGAGTCTGTCAGAGACCATTAAGTGCATATTCAAAACCTGCCTTCTGGTTCAGTTTAAACCAAGAGGAATCCGGTCCAGGCGCCCCGCGACCAGTCTGTGATGGGATGCACAGCCCAGAAAGTGGGGACAAGTGGAAGACTAGTTTCAAAAGCACGCTCTTGATCTGAACAAAAATGGTGATGTGATGCAGAAACACATCCAAAGCTCATGAGGATTTTATTAGGGGAGGTGCGCAAGTCATAGATACATGTGCTTGGCTGATGTAGTGTGTTTTTTTAAATCACTATTTTAAAGACAGGACTATATACTCCCGATGACACTGAGGGGCAACTCCCCTTTAGGAAATGCTGCCATCTGATGCAGAAAGGGGAACGGAGAGAGGCCCCAGGAACCAGACCAGGAGCAGAAGGCCAGGCACTCCCAAAAATCAGCCTTAAGCTCTGCCACTGCTCCCAGCGTGACCCCAGGCAAGGCACTCAATTCCTTTGTTTCCTACTCTCTTTACCTCTCAGAGGGCAATAAATGCTTCCTTAAGACCAAATAATTACCTGAAATGGTCCATTTCGTGCTGCATTTTTTTTTCCTTTATCACAGGATGCCTCCTTGCCTGCCCCAGCCCTCCAAGACCACCCCTGGGAAGGTGTTTAAGGCTCAGAGGTGCTGTGACAGCTGAGGGGGTATGAAAATGGGGATGAAAATGGGGATGAAAATGGCATCTCTCAGCTGAACCCAACTGCAGACAGGGAAGGGCCAGCTCAAAGTTAAAATTAAAAGCTCCAAGTCTGAAAGGAGCTGACTGGCCTTTCTAACCAAACTCATTTTGCACAGGGAAATCCTGAGTACTTCACTAAAATTGTTCCATGAAAGTTTTTTTGGACAAAACTGTTTTAAACAGAAGCCTGGTATACTATGCAGTGACAGGACCAGAGGCCATGGGCACAAACAGAAACCCAGGAGGGTCCCTCTGAACATCAGGAAACATTTTTTCACTGTGAGGGTGACCGAGCACCGGCACAGGATGCCCAGGGAGGCTGTGGAGTCTCCATCCTTGGAGATACTGAAAAATTGCCTGGACACAGTCCTGGGCAACCGGCTCTGAGTGGCCCTGCTTGAGCAGGGTGGTTGGACCAGATGATCGACAGAGGTCCCTGCCAACCGCAACCATCCTGTGATCTGGGGAAAAGTTCAAACCAGAATTGAGGTGATATATTTTGATGAGAAATTCTGTCTTGTTTAGAAACTTCTGAGTGTTTGTCCATCTGCCCAATTTATATCTGCTTCCTGGTAAATTAAACACTTGTCACGGTTCTGACGAGACCAAAACAAATGGCAAAGGGTAGAATTCCCCAGGCAAATAAGCAGCGGTTCCATCGCTGCTCTGGTTGACTGTCATTTATCGTTACAGTCGACCTTGGTTTTCTGTCCTGTGTCTTTTTGTGGTGGCTACACAAAATTTTCTGGGCATTATAATAAGTAAGCTTCAGTCCTTCAATGACAGAAATGCAAGTGGTTCTCTGGAACCTGTGCGTTTCTTTCTTTCATCTTTCGTTGGCTTTTGAACCAAGCTTTCCTCTCATGTTCTTCCATGCAATCGTGCAAAGTCTTGCTGAGTGAAAGCTTGTGTATCACAACTGCTGAAAGGACTCCCCTCCTGTGCTGCCTCTCCTGGTTTAAATGTTGATGTTTCAAAGGATGGGCTTGAGGTACACAGCAGTCAGTATTTGGAAGTTTTGCTACAAAATTCAGACATTTGATTCCTTCTGATTATTAATGGGATAAAACACATCTTATAAATGCTACTCAGTTTCTGCAAATGACTTCTTAATATGTAAAAAGCTATATGAACAATCTGCCTAAAAATTCTGCGTATCTATTACATTTAAGACGAGTACAAAACTACAAACGCAACAGTAATCATCTAGTTTACAAAGTACAGGCATAGTTTTGCTTTGTTAACAAAATTTTGGTTTTCAGACTTTGTAGAAAGTGGTCCACTAAAACCATGAAAAGAGAAGGCAAGTTAATAATCTGGAACATCACTGCTGCAGACACAAAGTGGAGCTCTACACATACATGTTTCATCTGTAATTCCCTAACGCCCAGTTTGCAACTGGAGCCAAAATAGCCAGGCAGGTCTGCAGCCTAATTTGAAGATGACTGATGGCTCTAGCACGTGCATCCACACCTCTAACATCCTTCCTAGTTATTTAAAGCTTCCTAACATGGTTAGGGCATTTTAAACGGTTTACTGCGATCTCCAGTTTCAATAGATTCATAGTCTTGTCAGAATTCACTTTGTCACGCAATGTTGTATCATAACAGGTCCAGCTGCACATTCTTCCTGTGTCCAAATCTACCTGGGAAGAGCACGGTGCCTCTGGTGTGGGTGAAATGCAAAAGACAGCCCTACACAAACATTGATTCAGTATGTGAAAAGACTTTTAACACTCATTACTGTTACAGGTAGGAGACCTTCCAGGCTATGGTCATTCAGAGCAGAATGGGCAAGTGAACTAATGAAAGTACATTGACTGGGGAAAGATAAAATGCCTGAGTTTTCTACTCACTCCGAGTGCTGTAAAGTCAGTTTGTATGCATTGATTTCAAAGGCAATTCTCTTGTTTACACAGAGATTGATGAACAGGATGGGCTCACCGTCCTGCTGCTTCTTGTGATCCAAGTCCATGATTAATTGAAATATCTTGTTATCCATTTAAGTCTCAGTATGCATAGCTAATTCAGTGTAGCACACAACAGCGCTTAGTACATCAATTCCAATGGCTTAACAACGTGATTTTGCATTGTATTTTCCTTCTCTTTCCTTCATGTTTTGGCTTTCCCTCTTCATTTTATAGTTGGGGGTTGCATTAGCAAGTCATCAAAACCCCTTCAGAAGCTGTGATGGTATTCTTATAACAAATCATTCTTGTTCTTAACGTTTTATTCAAGTTAAACAAGAGATGTAAAAGCCGATGCCTAAATAAAGTGGAAAGCACTCTATGTATTTGAGAATTAATCTGCATTGTCTTAAGATGATAATTTTTATCTTTGCATGTTAAAAAAATATGTCCTACCAAAGCTGTTAAAAAAATTGGTAACTCTTATCCGAGTCGCAGTGGTTGCATTTGTCCAAAGGAAACAGGTAGATGAGCAGGTAACAGCTGCAAGAAACAATGTTTAGTAAAGGAAATTCATCCAAAGCATTTGATTAGCTACTGGTAATATCTGGGTAGGTATTACTTGGCTAAATACTGTTATTCCATATAAAAAAGTACTTATTCAGCTTTAGGTCGGAAAGTGCTGTCTACTCCTTTGATAATTTTGTCGGCTATTTTCCCCATGTTTTTTTTCACAACTTTGAGATCATTCTCATGCAAGAGTTTCTGTGTTAGGTACTTCTCTCGTTTGACCATGCTCTTGGTCTTTTGTGATACATCCGGAATTACGTACGAAATAATAAACTTCACGAAGTATATGACATGCTGGGGAAGGTCAAAATGAAAAAATGTCAGTCAGGCTGAACAGGACATTATTATTATTATAAATGAAATGTCACATTATCTCTTAAGACTCTGAGCTGGTTCTGTGCCAGTATCTATCGTGGTGGAACAGTGTTTTAAAAAGCAGACATGACTAATGAATAGAATAACTGTCTGATAAACAAGAATTTCTGATTTTCTAATCCTGATTTTAACAAGGACTTCTCTGCCGCATTTGGAGGAACTCTGGTACCCTGTGCTTCCCCCCTGTGTGGAAACACTGGTTATTTAATTCAAAATTGATTTAGGTTTGTTCACATGGCTCTGGGACAATGGACTTCTCTCTGCTACGGGAACTCTGATCTAACCAGTTGCATGTTTCTGATGACTTCAGTAGTCCCTGAATCAGGTCCTAAGTACATTTTATCATGAAATAATACCTAATATTCCTCTCCCTTCATCTTAGACTGACTCCCATCTTTTGCAAGCCCAGATTGTAGCTGCAGAGGAAGGAGCAATTGCTTTTTGATGCTCATCTAGAGACTCACCTCTTGCAGTGACCGTCTTTATAGACTTTGCTCCACTCGTGCACACGTGTTGTGTACATGTATTCATAAGCCTGTATGCAAACCTCCTCTAAGTACAGGTAAAAATATTTTTGGTGTGGCTGTCCCTTCTATTTCTGATACTAAATATAATTTTACAGTTCTCAAAAAAAGAAACTGCAAACAGCTGGGGCAATCCTCAGCTGATGTCATGACTTCAGAGACTTCTTTTTCTAATGGTGCTACACCTAATTTACATCTCCCAAGCTCTTGCCCATGCTAGCACACATCACCAACTCTGATAGCTGTGCCTGGACAGAAATGTCTTTGAAGGTTTTTCTGCATGGAGCGAAGAGAAGTTTAAACAAGTAAAGCTCAAAACCCTGTACCCTTACCTCCATGACAATGATGAAAGCCAGCTTGGCTGCAATGACGTGCCAGTAGTATATGTTATGTTCATATTGGTGCTGGTGCCCAGGAGGGTAGCGGAAATCCCGGTACCTGAAAGCAACGTCGGGAAGTCAGGAACTCATCTCGGGCACCTCTGCAGTATGGCCCTGTGGTCAGAGGATGGAGCAAGGCATGGCCCTGCTCTCTGCAGCCGGGAGCACTCAGCTGCACCCAACCGCAGTGACGCCTAAAATCACCTCTGCGGAAGAAGCTGTATTTGGCTGAAATGTCTTCTTTTTTTTTTTTTTTGCCACTGTATTAAGAATTACTTATAAAACTTTTAAAGTGCTTTTTGGGAAGACTATCAATTATGAGAAAACCAAAATAAAGTCAGAATTTTCTGAGTAGCATGAACTTATGGGGGAATACTTCCACTCAGTTCTGCCACTCAAAAAACACTGGCTTTTACTGTGTTTTAACATTTCTTACTGGATATTGTTAACTGAATTAGACGATTTAGCTATTAAAACATTCCATTTATTTTGGTAATTGGAAAAGGATGCTTATTTGACACTTGCCTGCACGTCATTTGGTTCCCATACCAAGGGGAAAATGGCTTGCTTGCATTCTTGAAGTCTGATATGTTGAAGACAGAAAGTGTACTGTTTATATACCCTTTCATCGTGTGACTGCTGTGACTCCCGTAAGGAGGGACCGAAAAGGACCAGTAATAAACCAGACGAGGAATCATGTCAGATGTAAAAGCAATGATCATAGCCTGCATTTCAGGAAAAGAAGACAAAAAAGCAGAGCAGCGTTTAAGAAATAAGCCTTAATATGCATGGCTTTCTCATATACTTAGTACCTCAAAAGTTACAGTATGAGCTAAAAATAGAAAATACGTGCTTTTCTAGTCAGTGGTTCCTTCTGTAAATGAGCATGTAGTCACTCATGGGCATAAAACAGTCTCTTTCTGGAATGAGCGCTCTGTATGGTTTTTAAATTACGCTAGCTCTGCTGGATGCCTTAAAAAAGTTATACTATTATAATGCACTTTTTTCCTCGTGAGCACGCAGTGGAGGTCAGCAGCCAAACTCATCTTAAAGTGCTCTAAGGTAACCTTCAGCAAACACACTTGCTATCAGGTGTACTTACGAGATGCTTAAAGAAATCCTGCCTGATGAAACTCATGGAAACAATGGGAGAGTCCTTCAGTAATAGAAAATTAAATTTCACCAGGAACCCTGAGGTTTGAGTAAAGGAATTAAATAAATGATATATATAGCTAATCCTTCTCTGACCCTAGAAACATCCCACTCTTTCTGAGGTGCTAGCCAGCCCAAATTCATCTTGGCAGTTGTTGCCTCCTAAGTTTCAGTGTCAGTACATGTGGAAACTGCTCCTGGTGCCAAGATAATTTTTTTAGTAGCAGCTGCATAGTGCTGTTTTACTTATGACGTGACCATTTGTTTTTATCTTGCTCCCAAGAGAGTCCTTGTCCTAGTCAGTCTGCCGGTCACAAACTGGGTAGGAAATTGGATCCGTGGGTTTGTTGTGGGACATCTTTTCTAAACTCATGAACTTCCCAAAACATCCTATTTTGGAGAACACGTTAACTATGTGTAATCCAATCTCCTCCTCTGCTATTGCAAATTCAAAAGGTTTCCCTGTGAGGAAGACTTTCCACTGGCAAGACCTGCAGCTGAGTGCCTAGCAAGAGGCTGCCCGGCCAACTCATGACGACAAGCGTCTCTGGTGCCCAGCGCCTAGGAAGGGGTGATGAGCTGCATGCCAGGGCTGAAAGGGAAGTATTTTGTTCCACGACAGGGGAAAAAACACTTGACAACACGGATGGAAAGAACCAGGGCAGAGAGACGGAGGAGAAAGGTGTGAAGCAGGGATCTAACGGGATCAGGGGGAGGAAGGTTTAGGCAGCGATGCATAAAAGGGGCAGAAAAAAGCCATAGGAAAACCCTGGGACAGAGGAAGGGGAGAAGTTAAGCACTAATGGGCAACAGAGGAGCATAAGAGGTGGTTAATATCTGTACTTTATTCCCCTTCATGCCAGTCTGCAATTCATGCAGTCCGTGTTTCCTTGTTTCCATCAGATGAGGCAAAGCCTGTCCACCTTCTTGCAGCATTCCCAGCAAGACAGCCCCAACCTGAGGAGGTATTTGTTAACGGGCGTAGAAAAAGGGAAGGGGAGAGAGGAGAAAGGGTGAAAAAATCTGCGGACAACTCTTCTACAGTTCCTCAAACCACGCTTTGGTGGCAGTGCTAGCTAAAACAACCACCGTCCCTCCTGCCTCTGCCCTGTGCCGGCTCAGGGGCTCCTGCAGCCGATCCGCTCCTGGCCCTGACCTGGCCGGGAGTCCCCGCCGGATCCATCCCCGCGTCTGGGTCACCCTGTGTCTGTCACCGCGCTGGTGCCAGCACAACACAGGAGACAGCAACAAGGCGAAAAGACAGGGGAGGGAAAGGGCAGGGAGTGGAGAAGGGTGCGAGACCCACCCCACTTCAGGGAGCACCGCTGCCAAATGATGAACGCCATCCTCGCGTCTTACCTTCCGAGTTGGCGTGCTTTGAAGTACCTGAGAAGCTAAGACAAAAGGTGCAGAAACAATACTTGTGAGACTGTGGTCCAAGATCTATATTTGGTTCTCCAGAATATTGTTACAATTGAGTTCAGTTGAGAGAAAGTTAATTTGGCTGATAAGAAAGAAAAGGGAGGCGTCCTAAGACTAAAATAAACTCATTTAACATTTTCAAGGATAAGATTTCTTTTTTGTACTGTACTCTGGCTTAAATCAAATGTAGTTGGCATGCACTTTTAAAAACTGTTTTTAAGCATTACGTGCCAATGTGAAACGAAGTGAAAATTATGTGTTGTTTATATTTACATGCAGAGTAGGTGTTTTTGGCTGACAAGAAATCTATATTACTGTGTCTTGCAGTTATAGGGAGAAGACCGCACTCCTAAATTACTCTGTTTTTAACTGAAGTACAAGCATAGAAAGTTTTAGTTAAATATAATTCCTTTCTGTTCATTAGCTCATCCAGTCAGACCATAAATGAACGAACAGCAACTGAACAGTAAGGCAAAAAAATCCCTTCTCCCTTTGGACCAAACGAGTTTGATGCGGCTTCTTTGTATCATTTAGAGAGATGCTGGAAGATGGTCTTTACACAACTTAATGTTTGCTCTTACTGAATTTTTTTGCAAGGCCCCAGGTCTCTCATCATCCTAAATCTGAACCCTGTCTCACTCTCCGCCGTCTCTCAGAATAATTTCCAGATGTGCTTCAGAGAGCGGCAAGGACAGAAATACAAAAGCTAATCCTACGGTGTCCTCTCAAAGGAAAACCTTTTTTCCCTCCTGAATGATGAGCTGCATTTCAGAGTGTTGCACTGGAGCACTACAAACAAATAGCACATTCTCTGCTTCCCAAGCTTTGCTGCACACGGTTTTCCATTTATACCATAACTAATTAAAACCAGTCTTCAAATCAACAACAGATGCTTTGGTATCATGCAATAGCAAGTCTGGTGCCTGAGCAGCGAGTCTCAAAACTGATAGTTTTGCGCAAAAGTTGCTTGCAAGTTACCAGCAGGTGTTGCGAAGGTAATGCACGAAGGAGAGGACGATACACTACCCAAGGCTAATCAGCTGTAACGTGTCGCACAGAAGAGAAGAAACAGTTTCTGTGTCCTAAGGAAAAATCGAGGCAGGGATGATAAAAGAAAGACTGGTGACCTATACTAGATCCTGGATGTCCAACAAGAAAAAAACATACTTCAAGGAAGAAAACCGCTTCTAGCATTTGCTCTAGTACATGGCTTTATAGCCCACGCTTCATTAGCAAGAAATACTGGTGTCTGAGGTCCCTACAACACCTGCAGCAGGGCCTTTTGATCACGGCAGACTCTGCTGCTGTGCCCCTTGCACGCCAACAGCCCCACGATGTCAGCGGCCGACGCAGCACCGTCACACTGACGTCAATGCTATCTAACATGTCAGACCTCCAAAAAAGGGGAACGCTAAAACCCACGCCTGCAGCTAACACTCACAGGAACATTGGGACTGAGTGCCTGCCAAGGAGGACAGAGAGCAGCACTGAGCTGTAAATACACTTTGCACGCCGAGGACTCCGTGTTTTCAGCGGCGGCGCGAGGGGTGTAGCACGTAAGAAGGAATTTGGAGTGAAGGAGTTGCAAAGCTCAGATTAGCCTCAGGTGGGCTGTGATCGGATAGCAACAGACACCTATTGCTGGGTCATTTGTCTGCAGAAAGCAGGGCATGAACACCTCTCTAACAGAAGCCTACACGTCTGAGTCACCATAAAGTCACCAAAGCCACTTTAACTCTGCCCTGAGTATCATAAGGACTCTGACTAAGGTACTTGTAACAATATTTTAAAGTAATCTTAAGGTGTACATCAACCTTTTTATTTCATAGTGGTATTACAGGATCCAGCTGGATTGACTAGGAGGGACGGTTAGCTTATCCAATAGCATAACATACTTGTTTTTCTTGCAGGGAGCACAAAACTTTTTTGCCTTTTATAAGTTTTCTAGCAGCATAGTTCAAGAGAGGATATTGATGCACAAATAATGTTGCCTCTACTTCTAGCTGTGCTAGATGAAGCTACGCTTCATCTGTGAATTTGTGTTATCTGCTGGGATTTGCATAATTTGCTGGAAGAGTTATCATTAACAATTTTTTGCACAAGCACTAAACCAAAAGAGCCCTAAAGTATCTCTGGTGCGGCCTGACATTTCTAACAACGTGAACATGTGTTACCAAAGTTGCATTGTTTTTTTTAATTTATTATTTTAACACCAGATTTACTGGTAGGCCTTGGATGTTCGCATGCCTATGGAACAGCTGGATTTGTTTGGCTTGCCTCAGCAGAGCAGTGCAAAACAGATGGAGCATATGCTCCAGCTTGTTGTCACTCAGATCCTCTTGTAAATTTTCCATCCTCAGGTTCCCTTTTCTCTTCTGACATTTCTCTGTGCTTAATTCTCTGCCTTTATGTCCTCCTGAGTCTCCTTTCTACATCCTAGCTATGTTTACCACACCTGTTGAATTGCTATAGTGTGAAATAAAGTTCCAAACAAGAATAATAGCCATTTTGGGAGGCCTTTGACTACCTGAAAATACATCTAGTAGCTGAGGCTGACATATAAAATTTTCCTAATCACTGAAATCCACTCTGGACTCCTCTTTCTATATGGTACCACCCCCAGCCCCAAAATAATGAAAACAAGCTATGAAGAAGATGATAACCCAATAGGCAGGCAAGTCATGGAAACTCATCTATCCGTTCTTCAAAAATAGCCTCATCCTTGAAGTTGGGGGAAAAAAGAGAGAGGAATATACAGGGACTCTCATCCGGGCATGGGAAAAGAAGGTGCACATACCTATCCCCATATTATTTCTGTAAAGGAGAACCCCTGGGGTTGAGACCCCAGACCAGCAAGCACCTAATGGCTCTAGAAGGTGCCTGAGATACAAGACTATAAGTTCATGTCCCTATTTAAATTTGAATTGCCCTTTTTCTTGAAATAAGTCCCCTACCTATTGAGTTAGTATCTTTAGTAGAGTGCTCAGCTCCGTCTCCCTCCCCTTATCCAAAGTCCACCATTCTCCAAACAGGCAGAGCCTCCTCTGAAAGCTTGGGCTAAGATGAACTCTTGTCTTCAGACTCAACTGCTTTCTCCAGAAACTCATCCTGAGCACAGTAAGGTACTGGTACTGCAAGGATGAGGCCCGGGGGAAGTGAATACTTTTCAGTGTGTCGGAAGGAACCGCTGATCTCAATGATAACAGCAGAAAATGGTGGCCTTGTCAAAAAAGGCTATTAACCATGAACAGTCTGTGGTGTTACTGTCCCCGCAGAGGAAACCAGTGGTCACTCCTCTTTTAAGAAAGGCCAGTAGTAAGAATTTCTTGAAAGATAATACATATTAACTGCTGTTTAAGAATAAACAATGAAATAATTGACAGTGGTGAAGTCCAATGGATGATTTTTCTCCTTGCAATGCAGTCTACCTATAGAGATCTTGGTGAATTAACAACATGGGAAATTTGAAAGGTCTGAATTTGTTATGAGAATACTCATCAGAAAACATTTTTTTTATCTAAATATTTTAAAGAAACTCTTTTAAAATTAATTTTAAATCCAACCGAAAAACAGATTAATTTGCAAATTCTTGGAAAATTCATTCTGATCTCAAAAGGTAAGCACGGCAATTTTGAGCACACATTGTATTTTGAGGTACACAAGAAAGAAGCTGAATTTCTATTTTAAGTACAAAATTGCTTAAAGCCCAGTTCAAATATGAAAGCACTGACCATAAGAATTGTAACAATTAGAAACAGCAATCAATTATAACTTGGCTAAACTGTAACCTATTTTTTTTTCAAAATTCACACATTTACCTGTAGACTGTCTGAAAAGATCTCTTTACTATGTGCTATAATTTTAGGAAAGATGCACTATAGTCTTCATATGTGACAATTTTTTCCAAAGACTCTAGCAACTCTAAATAACATTTCTTTTCTTTAGGTATAAAAATTTAGACAGTAGCCATATTCTGTTCCCAAAACATCTGGAAAGTAACTGAGAGCCTATTTCACAGGGGCTGAAGTCTTAAGGGACTGATGCTTGTAATTCATGTAGGATCATTGAAGTGCTAGATTGCCACACCTGGCATTCCCACATGTGGCTGTAACACCTGCAGTGAAGACGTTTTACCTTTTGCAATTGTTGGCACCGTACTTACGTTGGTGACCACCGCCAGAATGGCTATGCCTTGCATGATGGGCTGCCAGGCGCCAATGTCTTGGGCCTTCTGTGGAACCATGCGCCTGAACTGGGTCGTCAGCTTCCACGCATCCAACCGGATTTCCAACATGTTGTTAATGAGAGCCAGAAGAGGAGCCAGGGGGAAGGATGCCACAAAGAGAGTGACAAAGCCAAACTGTATAACTGCCAAAGGGAGAGGTTACATACATCGCTGAGGCTTTCACTTACTGGAGATACGCATGTATGAGCATGTGTACTTTATACACTCCAACTGAGACAGAGAGAGACAAGAAGGAGTAGCTGAGTTCCTAGTAAATCTTCTGTATAAGAAGACAGGAGCACAACAGTACTGGAAAAAAACCTGCTAGGTGAAGGGGACAGGAAAATGTTACGAGTCACAACACACCAAGAGGAACTATTCTGGGTATTTAAACATCCACTTCTTTCTTATGTCTTCATCACAAAGACCTGGAAATCTAATGACTGTCTCTCTCAGTGCTGTGCTGGAAAGCCTGGACTAACAATCCTCCTATTGGTGCCCCGGTGCTGCAACAAACACGCTGGCAATGCTGTGACAGAATGGATGGTGGCAACAAACTGGAGATCTGCCAGCTCCCAAGAGACCAGCGAGAAGTCCCGGTGACTGCAGAGCCCCGGCCGAGCAGCCTGGCACCGCGCTCTGCTGTACTGCACCAGAACATGGCAGCTGTTTGCCTTCTGGATGCATTGCTCAGAGGATGGGGCAAAGAAGCAGCAGTACTCCTCCTTGTACAATCACGTGCTGCTTCCTAGTTATAAACTGGATTAAGGCTTAGCTGCTTAATAAAAGCTTGCAAAACTATCTGTAATGGCTCATCAAAACTTGTCTTGGAAAACATTCATGTCTCCTGTGTCTGTACATTTATTAAGCATTGCTTGTATGAAGATTTTCTTTAGAGCATATTTGGATCCAAATTAAATCTGAATTAAACTGTGACTTACCCATTTCAAGATATTCATAAAACAGTCCGAGTTTTCCAATCGGCTGCAGGTGGTAGTCCTGTTCCCAGCGTGGAACAACTTTTTCTGATCTAGCAGCTGCACAGTATCTTCCAATTAGATTCTTAACCCAACTATCAGCCAGGGAAAAAAAGACCACTAACATTGGTAAAATAACCTAAAAAGTTCAGTAAATGGAAAAAATTGACATTTGTGCTGTAACAGCTTTGAACAGTGGATTTAGTTATTCTTGAATTACTGAAAACTTCCTTCAAACATGAGTATAATCTTCCGTTGCCTTATCCTGAAAGCAATTATTTACAACCATAAACAACAGTGTAAAAGGGCAATATATCAGAAGCATAGCGATTTATACTTATGTCATACAGGTGAATGACCACATAAAATTCAAGGTAACAAAAAATCAAGTTAAATGTAGGCCTATGGTTAGACAGACTAATTCCTTCTGATCACAAAATTCACAGAATCACAGAATGGCTGAAGTTGGAAGGCACCTGTGGTGGTCATCTGGTCCAACCTCTCCTTGCACCGGCAAGGCCACCTGAAGCCTGTTGTCTGGGACCACATCCAGATGGCTTTTGCATATCTCCAAGGATGGAGACCACAACCTCCCTGGGCAACCTGTGCCAGCACTCGGCCACCCTCACAGTAGAAAAGTGTTTCCTGATGTTCAGAGGGAACCTCCTGGGTTTCGGGTTGTGCCCATGGCCTCTGGTCCTGTCACTGGGCATTAGTCACTGAGATCAGTCTGCCTCCCTCTTCTTTACTCTCACCCTTCAGGTATTTATATACATTGATAAGATCCCCCTGAGCCTTCTCTTCTCCAGGCTGAACAGTCCCCGCTCCCTCAGCCTCTCCTCATTTGTGAGGTGCTCCAGTCCCTTCATCATCCATGTGGCCCTTTGCTGGACTTTCTTCAGTATGCCCATGTCTCTCTTGCACTGGGGGGCCCAGAACTGGACCCATCACTCCACGGCTGCCCTCCCCAGTGCTGAGTAGAAGGGAAGGATCACCTCCCTGAACCTGCTGGCAACACTCGTCCTAATGCAGCTAAAGACACCATTTGCCTTTGCCATAAGGACACACTGCTGACTCAAGTCCAACTGAGTGTCCACCAGGAGCCCCCAGTCCCTTTTCTGCCATGGGTGGCCCACAGCATATACTGGCGTATGGGGTTGTTCTTCCCCAGGTGCAGGACTTTGCACTTCCCCTTGTTGAATTCCATGAGGTTCTTGTCAGCCCATTTCTCCAGCCTGTCAAGGTCCTTCTGGGACTTACCAGTTTAGTGTCATCAGCAAACTTGCTGAGGGTGCACTCTGTCCCCTCATCCAGATCATTAATGAAGGTGTTAAATAGGACAGGACCCAAAAGTGATCCCTGGGGTACACTGCTAGTGACAAGCCTCCAACTAGACTTCATGCCACCCATCACCACTCTCTGCGCCTGGCCATTCAGCCAGTTTTCAGACCACCTCACTGTCTGCTCATCTAGCCCATACTTCAATAACTTCTCTTTAAGGCTTTTATGGAAGACAGTGTCAACAACCTTACTGAAGACCGGTCAGACAATATCCACTGCTCTCCCCTCATCTACTGAGCCAGTCATTTCATCACAGAAGGTTAGCAGGTTGGTCAACCGTGATTTCCTCATGCTGAATCCATGCTCACTGCTCCTGATGCCTTTCTTGTCCTTCATGTGCCTGGAAATGCTTTCCAGGATTGGAAACTTCAGCTTCCCAAGGATTGAGGTGAGGCTGATCATCTCATCTGAAAGGCTTGCATGAGAATTTAAGAAAACTGATGAATTGGCTGTAGCCATTTTCAGCAGTCAAAGAACCATATTAAAAAAAAGGGGGGTGGGGGCAAACGTCTATCAACACAGAAAAAAACGAAATGGTTCTCTTTATACTTGCAGAGATGTACTATGAGAAAGCAGTTAAGAACCAGATCCAGAAGTGATACTCAGCATTTCAACACCTAAATGTTACTTGTCACCCTGGGAAGTGAATTAAAATTTCTGGTCAGATGAATATATTTCCTGTACACAGAAGGAGGAGTTAGTTGTCTATGACTGGAGCTAACATCTGCAGGCATGCTCAGTCTAGGGACCCTTCCCCAGGTAAAAGAAGATGTTGAAAAGAAGGATGGGTCTACAGGTCCCTCCTGCAACCAGCAGCATATACGGAGCTTTGGGGTCTGGAGGAACCGTACCTCAGCAGAGCACCCTGGCCTCCACCCTACACAGTATTTATGACACGCTTAGAAGTGGGGGTCACAGTGCATCAAAGGAGCACAATTTGTGGGTTTGGAAGAACCGCGGCCAGAGGGAACACAATGCCGTGGGCTGGTGCTTATGGCGTTCAGGAGGGCATGAGCAAACCGGGAGTTCCCTACTCCAAGCAACGTAACAGCCACTGATCAGCACAAAATAAAGAGCAAGTCCTGGGAGAAGGAACAGAGTCCAGGATAGTATCTTAATCTAAATTAAATGGAGGGCATCCGTGGTTAGCATGTGGTTTACATTAAAACGTGACCTTCCAGAGATCTGCCCCACTGAAAGAGAACGTATAGGCACTATGAATGTCAAATATGACTGTAAAACTAAAGGAGTTCAATAGTAACTTACGCATGACTTTTAAAAGCCCAATGTATAACAACAAATCATTCCACTCAATATGAAGCAACGGTCTTTAGTTTAATATTTTCAGAGCTTCTATTGCCTCAGTTTTAAACATCCAACCTGAAACACATTGAGTCTGATTTGCAGAGGAAGGAAGCATTTCTGATTAGAACTAAAATCAATCAGAACGACAGAGACAGGAGCTCAGAGCTACCAGACCGAAAATATCCAAACTGTCTAAAAAGGCCTCAAAAGACCAGTCTTATTCTCTTAGAATACAATACGCAGCAATCAGATTTAGTGACCAAATGCCTGAAGCATCAAGCAAAAGCAGTATCTTTCAAGTATGAAAGAGCAGATTACTTAATAGTCTGAACTTACGGAAGAAGCACTTCTTGAATGTTGTTCCAGATTGCTTTACCTCCTACTATGATGGCAAGCTGAGTTGTGAGTTCGAGGAGACACCCGCCTGGATCACACTGAAGGTTGGGAGAGACACGAAAAAATTTTGAAGTTGGGTAACTTTTCAGGCATGAATGAAGCATTTAAAATAATGCACTCCTGCTTTATTAGGATAACATCTCTTAAAGCAATGCAAGAAGACTATTTAAGCAAACCTTTCCATTACGGTATGCAAAAGCCAATTCCAGGCCACATATGGTCACAAGTGGTAGGTTGACAGGACACTAGCGAAAGAGTGAACTGCCAGGTGAAGTCATGCAGCTCTGTACTGTGCTGTCACCAGGCGAGGGTCACCCAGCAGAACAGCAATGCTGCTACTGATGTTCTCCCCATCCCCTCTGTGCTGATTCACAGGCTGTTGGTGGACCATGGGAAAATAAGCTTTGCTGGGTATGCATAATACATTTCTAAGCCCAACTGGTCTTGTATCGTTCATTTATGCTAAGGGTTACTAAGGAGGCAATTGGCTTGGGAGGCAGTCACTTTTTGAACCCTCATGTTAAATATGTACAGCTATGTTATACACTCCTAACTGCAGCAGAATACCTGGCCTAATGGTTCCTATGGTTTAAAACCAAACACTACCATACATTCTTACCTCTTCATTGCGATACTTTCCGAGCCAATACACTGGATTCCCAGGGTGACCTACAAATTTACCCTTAAAGAAGGCTATATAGAAGCATGAAGAATAGTAGTTGACAAACTGGAACAGGAACATCTTTGTGGTCAGACTGTTTTCATAATCGGTCTGTGTCCTTGGAAGCTCTGCAATTAAAAAAAAAAAATAATAAAAAATGCACCAACCTACAAGTAACCTACAAGCTGCTTTAGAGCTGCAGCTGGAAAAGTATGTGTATGCCTTGTATTCCTTAACATGACTGAGAGCATTATAAATTAGATCGTACATAATCCCCATGTATACTGTAACCATTATGCTAATTCTAAAACCGTGTGTGTTGTAAAAAGGAAAGAACTTGTTCCCTGAAAACAAAGAACAAGCAAAAATTCTGATAACTGAGGGAAAAAAAAGCCCCCAAATCCAGCACACTCAGGAAAGATGCAAATATAACACTTTGAACTGATGAAACAGTATTAAACGAAACTATATTAAAACAGCGCACTACTTCACACATCTAAAGTAAAATAGCTACTTTAATGTTGATGGCCTGGATATAAAGAATAATAATATTTGTGACTGTTTATCTATTTAATAACATGGGAATGGTATCTAGCTTTGGAACAGTGACCTTATTTCATTTATTTACAAGAAAATAGCTATTTTCCCCATAAACAAAACCAATGTAATTGAATGTGTTATGCGTTACTGATCTATTTTCATAAAGCTTGGTTATTACAGTAATTTTCTTTGCTTTGTCTGTTTCACAAGCACAAAACTGTAAACAATTGATCTTTCATGCTGGCTATACAAGGAGTTTTCAGGCAAAGAGCTGAATATCTTACTCCTTTGACATTGAGAAAAGCTGTATTTGAAAATTTCTAGGTGGTACTGTGTAATTTGGTGGGAAAATTATGAAATATGTGGTACAGATGTTCACCGAACCCCAGACCGGTGGGGGTTGGCAGGGCCCTCTGGAGATCCCCCAGTCCAACCCCCTGCCAAAGCAGGGTCACCTACAGCAGTTGCACAGGATGGCGTCCAGGAGGGGTTTGAACATCTCCAGAGGAGGAGACCCCACAGCCTCTCTGGGCAGCCTGTGCCAGGGCTCTGCCACCCTCACAGTACAGAGGTTCTTCCTCATCTTCAGGTGGAACTGCCTGAGTGTCAGTTTGTGCCCATTGCCCCTTAACCTGTCGCTGGGCACCACTGGAAAGAGTCTGGCCCCATCCTCTTGACACCCTCCCTTAAGGTATTGATAAGCATTGATGAGATCCCCTCTCAGCCTGCTCTTCTCCAGGCTGAACAGACCCAGCTCCCTCAGCCTTTCCTCATAAGGGAGACGCTCCAGTCCCCTCATCATCTTCGTTGATGTGTGTTCATTTATTGGAATTCTTATTATACATACAAATGCTATTTTTTTCTTGCTATATTACCCCAAGTCTCTATCTAAGGTACAGCAGCAGCGTACCGAAGTCAGTAATCAGGATTGCCACTTTTTCATAGACGACGTTGAGAATCATAATGACTATAAAGCTGATGAGCGAAGCAGTTACTGAAGTGGCTGTCTGCGGAGTCAGGTACTTGCGGATCGCCTCTGTTCCACTAATGTGCTGTGACAACGTTGCAGAAAACACCAGGAAAACCGAGAGCCTGTAGACAATGATTCCAATAACTGAAGCAATAATCAAAAGAATCTGCCAAGGGAACGCAAAAAAGACGTTAATGTTGAACCATTTGCTTTAGGAAAAAGTGAGTTGGAAACACTTTTTACAACAGGCAAAAGGAAACCAATTGTGTGCCTGTCATTCCATCACAAGAGGATGATCAAATAAGATAGAAGGCAATAAATATAGAATACATAAAAGAAGCCTTTTTTTCATGCAGCATAGTCAATCTGCAGGAAAGAAAAGACATGGTCTGGTTTATGACTAATAACAAGGTTTGTATCGTTGCAAGTGAAGATAATGAGATGTGTAATTAAATCTTACTCCTCGAGGCATGTGATGGAAGAAATCTCCCTCTTTCGACGCTGGGCAATTGACAGGATGGCAAATGTATTAGCAAGCCTGCACTGATCATGGAGGGGGCGGCACCTTCTCTTTCACATGATAATATTACAGACTACAGCCCCCTCAAAGGAACACACAAAGTTTAAGCCAAGTCATGTAATCTGCAGGAGTTGTAATAACCACCTATGCCTCCCGTCTTGCTTGCCATCTCCTCTCTTTCTGCTTCTCCTCTTGCTTTTATTTCTTGCTAGTTCTCTAGCTATGATTCAGGTTGAGGTCCACAGAGCGATGAATCTTTTTTTCACTATCGCTGCAAACTGCCATGAACCCACCTACCTCCCCCTACCCTGCACATGGTAAGAGTGCAGTAACACAAATGACAAACCCAGACCAAATCTCTTCTCTTCAACCTGAAGTCCTGCCTATTTAAATCCAACGGCAAGCCACTGTCCTTTCCTTTGTGTTTCAGCCGTGTTAACGCCGAGGCTCTCCGGGGCTGCCAGCCATCGCGCCATCTCCTCCCCATCTCCGACCACGGAGGGTGAGCTCTTTTCCAGCTGCTGTGTGTGCTACAGGCGAGGAGGACAGGCAGCGTGCTAAAACACGGAGCTTTTCAAGGCGACCTCTTTGGGCATGCTCACCCTGTTATATATTGTTTCATGGGTGACTGGACTGCTTTCAAGTTTTAGTTGTAATTAAAGCAGCAGCTCTGGAAGATTAGAAAGCACCCAGCTTTGCTCTGTTGAGTGAAATGAAAAACCTGGAAGAGGTCCAGGACTGTGAGACACGATATTGAAGCAAACAGCTGGAACAAGTAGGATAGAAACCGGCAGGGAGGAGAGCATGTAAACCAAAGTCTTCCCCCTACTCCTCACCCCCAAAAGCAGAGACACTTGTCTTAAAATAATGAGGGAAAAACCAATGGACCGCATTTGCCAGCATAACTCACAAGCTACGGCTGCAGGATCTTTTGACACATATTTTCTACCGGCTGTATGCTAATGAGTATTCGGTGAGCACGGCCACCTTCTTCATGTGGGTCTGTACCTGATGGGCTTGCTTTATGCATCAGGTGGAAGTCCAACTGAACCTGTTCCATCATTACCTTTTGTTCAATTCAGGAGGATCTTTTTTTAGACACTTACTAGAGAAGGTACTTCATCAGGTGAAAGAATAAGACAACTTTACCCAGAAGAAGACTGCACTTGTGCAGAAAGTCATCCGCATGCACTTCCCACAGGCAGTGTACGGCACGTGTTCTTCTTGCTGTAAAAGATTTAGAAACAGATCAAGGATGCACCGAATCTTTTCTTCGTATCTTTTTTGTGCGCTCCAAGTAAACCCTTTATGATATTGAGGGAGAAAAAAGGAAAGAAGTCCCCGGTTTTGTTTCCTTTCCTGCTTTGTTATCCTGGAAACTCACATTTATTCACGATTTCAAAAGTCTTGCCTGATTACAGGTGTCTTTTTTTGGCTGCCCATTCTAAGATAAAAATGACTTCTGTAGAGGCTGCGTGTCCTCAGTGCCTACTGACTTCAGCTATGACAGGGTGCATAGTCCTTTTGATGGACCTGTCCTTCTTGGCTGACTGCGGCATCCAAGGTCATTATCTTTCAAACCTCACTGGCTAAAATTAGCAGGCACTAAAATTTTGGTCCCGGATCTCTGTATTTCTCAATTTATCCCATAGGATCCATGCGATGCCTTTCCCAAGGAAAATGTCTACCTCAATACGGTGGTGTGAAAATTCACTCAGTCTTTATAATATCTCTGAGGATCAAAAATGACTATGTTTTAGCATATTCTTCACTCTTTGAACTGTCTGAAAGGAACTTTCTGGCTATAACTTTATACATTAAAGGTGCCACAGGTTTATAAGCATTTAAACAGAACCAGGTTTTTTGTAGTACAAGACATAAACAGAAGATGTATATAGGACAGTTTCAACTATGGCAGTTAATTTTGAAACTTTTCAAGTGCCCTCTAATAAACATTAGTATAATGTGGATGAAAAGTGAAAGCAAAGCAAATGAGCAGATAAACACCAGAGTAATATATTGACAGAGAAAAATAAAAAGTGAAGCCGAGCTGGAGTGAGCTACAGAAGCTAAAGCTACTCAAAATGTATAATAAATAGAGATCTAAAGTAAGATCCTCATAAACAAGAATCCTATTTCATTGAAATGAGGATTATCCTTATCCCTGTGAGTCTGCTGTTATTAATCGTAATTGCATCCACATGCACTTAGCAACGATACCTATTTATACACGTTTCAAACAGAAACATCTTTGGTTAAAAAACCAGTCTTGGCATGATATATAGCATAACATCTTTCCTTCTGTTTCACCCTTTTTTCCTGATGCATTCTTAGGCAAAGATAGCGAATGCTCTGTGATCTTGGCCTCTGGCAGCAACGCTGAATCATTTCTTGGGTGATTTAATAAAGTCGACTTAGTCTCCTAAGCTGGGGACGATACCTACTTCTGTTTATTTATGACACAGGAACCTCAGCAGTGCAAACTCCTTAAAAAGGCAGCTACTTTAAGGTGCCAGAAGTTAGGTATAAATTCCCTCCCATGCATCTGAACTTTGTAAGTTCACTATTTCCAGTCCAGCTTATCAACTCTCCTCGAAGCACTGCTGATTTACACAGCTCCAGTCCAGATTCATCATTTTCCTAATGTCCTCTCACAACATGTCTATTGCAGTGGCCATCACCAGTTATTAAAATATTCCTTACCTGTGTGATTTCATTCATTACTACATGAGTGCACTGAGCTTCGTATTCCGGGCGAACTTGTTCTTCTTGCTCTAAGTACTCTACTGTGTCCCATTCATACTCCAGTTCAGCCTGCCGTCGCTTCCAAAACTCCAAAAACAACGTAACTATCCAGAAGACAGACAAAATGAGCAACACCATGTGAGTACTGGACACTGCTTGGCTCCCTGGGTTGTAACATGTGGCTCAGTTTCCCATACATCTTTCCACAGACATGGAATAAAGCCCTTATTGGCTAATGCAATGGTGAAAACAACTGGATCTACTCCTTTACGCAATGATTGCTTTGGATCTATAGGTACTTTAATACCAAGGACTGAAAAGAAATGCCTCCATTGGAGAACATTTATTTGTTCAACTGATCTTGTTCAGGGAGGGGGTCTGGTGATGGCAGCAAGCAAAGTGGAAGCTGCTTTTTGCTCATGACCTCCCCAATCTCATCATACCATCATGGGAGAAGTGGCAGGAGTGTTGGTCCAGAGCATTAATGTATAGAGGGCTAATTCCTGAGGCCAAATTCCCTGGTGTTTTATAGTGCTTTAAGATCTTTGAGGGGAGTACACACAAAAAAATGCAATTATTAAAAGCGTATTGATGATAATGATGCAATAATATGTCTAAAAAGCGACTATTATTTTAATTGTTTTGGACCAGGAGGTCTACAAAAGTATTAGAGCAAGACAAAAATTACAGCTGGAATTGCACCAGGGCCATGGGTCGTTTGGATTCAGTACCATTTTGACTGAATTTCTGTAATACAGTTCACCTCTTTATACAGTGGACTCATGACAAGAATACCAACAGACCTTGCAGCCATCACTATAACCATGCAGCTTAACTTTGTAATTATTACTCCTGGAACCCGTTTTCAAAACAGGAAACACAATTTTAATTAAAAACCAAATTGCAAATAAATTAACTACTCAGATGACAGGAGAAGATTATATTAGTATCAAACTTCTAATTTTCTTTTATTTAGAGAATTTCCTGCTGGTATTTTAAGTTTAGTGTGTATTTTGAAAGAAATCTTCTTTTTGAAACCATGTTTCATCTTATATTTCTTTAAAGCAGTAGCTATTTTGAAGCACTTTAGGTCACCATAGGAAAATAAAAATACAATGTGTTTTACAAAGAAAGCAAATTACTTATTCTTGTCAGCCTACATACAAATTCAAAATGTTACATGAGTTATTTTCTCTGTAGTATTCTGTATACAGACCTAACATTGATCTTACTTCGGTAATTTCTGGATAAGACAAGGCAATAAAAGCCAGTTAACAAAGTTGCTATGTGAACAAATGAAACCGTTTCTGGGAAAATAACCCTTGTCTAATCCCTTGAATATGGCACCAAGTGATTTCACCCACAGGAAACATCCTGCTTTCAGATACATTTTCTCTGCTAAAAGATAAATCTAGTGCTTGTAACTACTACACTTTTTACAATCAGTTTCTTAAATAAAGACAGGAGGAAAACATTCCTGGGAAATATAATAAATGACTATTTTTAAATTGCCTTGCACAGTCACACAGCTGTTAATAGGCACTGGCAGCTCCAAAACTCTTTGGAGAAAAACCAGCTCCTCTGCCAGATATGCATAAGCATGTGGCTGGCTCCTGCTGGATGAGCATGAGGCAACTCTAATCACTTCTCTTGGACTTTTCTCCAAGTCAAAGGAAACAAAACAGGCACTGAAGACCAACTTTAAGTTCTGTAATTTTTTGTTTTCTTATGATGCTAAAAAAGAGTTCCTGTGAACTACCTACTAGTGAACTCCTGAGTGCTAGAAAATGAAGTCGTTGCAAATTTATCCATGTTTTCTTGGCTGATGCTGGTGGCTTGGCCAAAATTAGATGACAAACCACAGTTGTTGAAATCAACTTACCCCATATTCCCATAAATACCGCAAACACCAGTGTTCCAAAGCTATCAAATATACAGAGTTTCTGGAAAAATGGAAAAGAAAGAAAGGTTTAAAATATAATCGACCATTGTTTTTCTTCTACACTGGCCCAGAACAGAAGCTGCTTACTGAACATGTTGATTTTTAGCTTTCATGTAGTTTAATAAAAAATTTTTATTGATCGTGTTTCCTCAATTTCTGTCAATGTACACAACCCTCCAGTAAATTAAGGAAATCAAATGCAATGGCCAGAATTAAAAATATAAGCCAAATATGCAGCAAGAGGATAGTAAAACGGTGTGCTATCAAACTTCCTTCCATCTGTTGCATAGGAAGAAGTGCTTCTGGTCTGGGAACTCAGTATAGAGTTATGTATTTTTAATACAGCCACAAAAAGGCAATGGATGCATCTGGTTCTCATGAGCAGGATGACAACAAATCAAGTCAGTTAGTAAAAACACATTCTGATGAGATACCTCTGTGGTCATAATTTGCCTTCTCTTTCCATCATGGCCTTTTCCCTTTATTCTTATTACTTTTACCCTTTAAGTGCGCTGAAGCAACATATTAAAGCTGGGCAGAATACTTTTGAATAGCTGAAAAAGAACAGTTTTGGGAGTGACTATATCTACGGAAAGGAATGACAAAAGGCTAACAATAGCCTAGACAAGCTAATGGAAGAAGAAAGTGAGGTTCCTCAAGACAGGAACTCAGAGCAAGAGTCTGGCTGTGTCACGGCTAGCAGGACATGGCTGTGTCACAGCTTCTGCAATGGTCAACATCAGCCTCTCCTTGTACCCATCTCCTCCTTGGCAACAGCGGTCAAATTCAAGGCATGGAGCCAGATAACTTCTTTGGGGAGGGAGAGGGCAGAATTTAGAAATGTCAAAACATGCTTTAAACATCTCCTTAGCAAAATTGATTCTGAATCAAGGCTTTAGTAATTGAATGAGGTTTTTTCCCCAAAAAGGAAGAAGTACCCCCAAATGAAACCAGAACGTTTCATTTTCAATTAAAAGACCCCTTTAGTCCTGTATCCTATATTACACACAGCAGCTATGTGTAATAAAAAAAAAATAAATAATTTTTTAATCTTAGGTTAAATTGGAGCAATTAATGTTGTTTTTACTTTTCAAAGTTCAGTGGCTGTATCAAAAGGAAAAACTATTTGCACAGTTCTAGCAGTTGTGCAGGATATTAGTGGAAGAACAACATCATTTTATGCGTAGTACTAGAGAAAGGGCAACTACAGTTCAATAGCGCGTCTATAAGCCGTAAATGTAGTTACCTTGGACGATTCACAAGTGATGGTGAGGTTCCAGTAGGTACATACTTTATCACACTGAGGGCACATTATGATATTACCTCCTATGTTGGGATCACATACTTCTTGGCTAAAAACAAAACTAGTCAGTCACTCACCAACACTAAATTCTTTAGTCCTTGTTCGCACATGAGGACAGTGCAATAATCTCAGGGAATTGAGAAATAATTTACCAGTGATCTGCTCTCAAAAATTCCACCCCCCACCCTGGCAACACATCCCCATTTCCATTCTTAGTCTTCATCTCAGAAATGGACGACATAGAAGGAAAATAATTTCCTTCCCTTGTACGTGACGGTAATTCTCAAAACTGCTCAAATTAAAAACAAAACAACTCTTCAAAGACCTCACACTCTTCAGTAGGAAACCCACACTTGCATGCTCACACGCACTACCATAGCAAGTTGGAGGGGCGAAGGAAGAGGCACGCTGCCTACCAGAGCAAGGAATAGCTGCAGAACCGAAATGGCTACCTGGTCCCTGGGGTATTCTCAAGAGGATCAGACTGGAAAAAGTGCAGAGGGGGGCTGCCAGTGTGATTCAAGGAATGGCAGATCTGTCTCCGAAGAGATGGCAAAGGAGTTGCCATCTAACTGGTACGTACTAACCTAGTATGGTGGAGGCTGAAAGGTGATGCAATTGCTTTCTATAAATACATCAGTGGGGTAAACACCAGGGAGGGAGACAAACTCTGCAACTAAATGATAATACTGGCATAAAGCGAAAGGGGTATAAATTGGCCACAGGAGTGGAGGTCTGGACCAGCCCTTCAGCATGTTTTCTAAACATAAAGACCCCTCCAGAAGCGGGTATAACAGTGTGATGGTTGCAGATGATTCGGCACAATGACCCAGGTGTTCTCTCCTGGGTCGTTGTGCCATGGTTGAATTTTGTCACGTTCTGATGAACGAACCCATGTCATGGCTACGCCTCTCCTCCCAACGTATCCTGGGCAGCTGAAGCCCCCTGTGCTGTTGCTCTTCCTCTATTCTTCTCTCAAAACAGAGGAAAGAAATTTTGGGGGTCTTATCAAGGTTTTTGGATTTCTCCTTTAAGGATTGCCACACTGAAAATGATGTGTTACAGCAATTTGTATTGACTTCTGGTTGTCACTCTTTTCTTTGTGTTTTTTTTAAAAAAATAAATAAAATTATTATGAAATAATAAACTCTCAAATGTCCATCATTGTAATGGTCCATGACATCCATTACTCTTCCTATCTCATATGTTATGCCTTTACCTTCAAATCCACAACCGTTGCTGTTCTCAGGCCCTTTCATTTTGCTTCTTTTATTATGCAGCATCTTGCAAACTCTGTACAGTCCCCCTCTGTAGGGGACTCATCAAAATTGCACATGATATTAAAATACGGTGAACAGGTACCTCCATGTGCAGTTGTCCTTTGTCAGGCATCCATACAGAAAACAGCCAACTCCTACAACCGCAGCCACGATGAGCATATTAGTGTAAAAGCCCAGCCAAGCAAAGTAGATTCCAATTTTCTCTCCATAGTATTTCC
>NW_009612534.1:29131-43752 GCF_000690535.1 Cariama cristata
AGAGTTTTTTTCTGAAATGCAAATAAATTCTCATTTCTGTTTCAAATGGCTCTTCATTTCATACATTTTGTCCCAACTCATATTGTCATATTCCTCTGGTTTGAACTTTGGGATTGCAAAATATTGCAGCTGGGTATTTCTATCACCAGTTTTATGCTTTTATAAGAGGACAGGAAGGGGAAAAAACAGGAAAAAGAGAAAGATCATACATTGCAAAGAAAAATTTTAAGTGGTTGCCTTTTCATGAATTCGCTGATCATGAAACCAAGCTCAAAGTATGCTCCCATGCATGAGCTCATACAGGTGCGTGGACCTGCCCTCAGAACTGAGCTGTGTCTCCTTGACATCCCCCAAACCAGACCCGTTATGTAAATTCCTGGTTCCCTCTGCATTAGCCCAGCCTCAGTCACACCAACCTGATGAAATCCAGGGGCTGCAGTTTGAAAATGTTTTTAGGATGAGCCCATTCTCTGTAAAGAAGATAGCGTTCACTTGGGCAGCTGGGATCAGTTGACAGGTGCCTAAAGCCAGACTGCAAAACAGAAAGAGCGTGAGAAGAAGATCCCACTAATCTAACCATTAATCTAACCAGCACCGATCAGCTCCCATCTCCGCAGACCCTACGCTGGGAGTCTGGAGCCTGGAAAAGCCTTTTAGCCCAGCCTCACCGCAAGCCAGGGAAAGGAGCAGGGAGGCAGCGCTGGGAGCGCACCAGGATTCAGGAGAGAAGGTGGTCAGAAAGGCAGCGAACGCTAAAGCAAATGCTTTACATCTGTCACTGAGAATAACAGGGACTCATCATGAACTTCAATCTAAGCACATGTCAGTGTCTTGGCACTTAGGAATACAAAATAGAAAAGGAGCCATTTGAATTAGAAGACAGGACTGAATTAAAATGGATTTTGACTAGCTTCAACATGCTAACATGCTTTGCTTCAAAATAATAGTGTACTGGATTGAAGGTTGGAAAGTCTGAGAGATAAATCCAGTCTCTGTTTTAAATTTAAAAGAGTTCACATGGAGATAATCCTTCTGTTTTTTACTAGGTTATTTGGAAACTTATTTCAATAGCCTATTTTATTTGAGGGAATTTTCCATTCTGTATCTGTGATGCAACATGACAAGTGACATTTGTAGAAATCTATAGGCTACTTTTGATTTTTAGAGTAGCTGTGATGTATAATTTTAATTGTATAAAAGGACAGTCATTAATTACTAGTCATACTGAGTCCAAACTCCCCATGCCATGATAGAAATAGCCTGCAAGGCAGGTTTTAAATCTTTAAAAGGAAACTTTAAAAATGGATAGTCACGAATGATATTAATTCTATCCTGTAAAGCTTTGGGTTACTTACAAGAAACATGATTTGTCTTGATTCTGCCTAAAAGATTTCCTTGAAATCCTTGGAGGCCTACTGAATAGTTTAAGCTGAGTCTAAACAACTGAAGCAGTCACCATTCCAGCCCTCCCGTGTTCTCAAAGTCTTCCCAACAGAAGGCACCTCGGACACAGAGGGTGGCTCTGACGGGGAGGAGGTGTCGCGGGGTGGGTATATAACAGAATGCAGAAAATCAACTCTCAGTCTTGGCTTCCTGTATCCACGTCCAGCTTCACACAGTTTTTCCTTAGTCAAATACTCTGAAATCTCGGTTTTTTTCTCCTTCATTTTCTTTTTCTGTGCTATTGCTACCCTTCGTACACAAAACAATTTTCAGTACAACTTTCTTCTTTAAATGAGATAATTTAAAAGCTTCAGAAGTGTAGCTACAAAAGCTGGATTTCTTGTTATTGCAAGGTGCTGGACGGGCCGGACAGAGCCTTCCTGCAGAAACCCAAGTTTCCCTGCACCTATGTCGCAATGTTTGGGAATGGTGGGAATGTTTCTCACTGTGCAAGACTGTTGTGCATCCTAAGACGAGATTTGTAGTCTATATCTTTATTAACAACGTTGATATTTGATAGGAATTTTAATACTGAAAAATTGAATACTAAAAAAAGGGACAATGCTAAAATAGATCTAGAACTGATGATACAGTGCATCATGGGAACTGTCACTCAGGCCAGGCACTTTACTGAACTACATCTTCCAGAGAATACAAGTTTAACACCTCCTAAATGAAATATATTGTTTTTCAGTTATGGAGCTACATTTTTAACCAACAGTGCTTTGGAAGAAAATCTCTTTAGCCAAACTATGTTGTATTCTACTACGTGGCTATAATAACCGGTCAAGGAGTAAGGCAATCAATAGTGTTTGTATCTTTTGATATAAACCCCACAGATATAGTTCAGACCTCTATTTCAAAATATATTTTAGTTACAAGCACTGGACTTACGTCATGAAGGGGAAATGCTGCTTTGTAGATTCCAGTGTCCAGTAATTTGTTAATGCCAAACTTTTTCACGTTGTTTTTGGTTGCATATTCCACACGGGACAGAATAAAATGAACCTGAAATTTATAAAATATTTCTGTGTCTCTTACAACCTGGAAGTAATCATATACAGCTATACCTGTCTCAGGGTATAATTGAGTTAGGAAAAGGTAAGCAGTGCAGGCAAAATTAATTGCACAGGGTATACGAACCATTCAAAACTCTCCTTTAAATTCAGGTGGAACAGAAATGGGACAAATGTAAGAAATGTTTTCCTTCTGGATTGTCCAGGCTGTTTCACAAATAACACAGGACTATTGCATCCCAAATATTTCTAATTTTTCAGGATGCCTTCATGAAGGTAATTGCACTGATTTGATCCAAGGAAACTGTTCTTTTTAAGATTAAATGCTAGAAATACTCCATGGACTTACAATTCGGCTTCTAGTTGCAGGATTGAAAAATGTGTCTTTGTCTTGAATATAGAAGTTGGACAGATGTTCCTTTTGAAAAGGGGCAGTGAAAAACTCTTGCTCAGGTTTGATGATATTTTCATCCACTCTGAAGAGTTCACTAAACCAGTTGAAAGCTGAGTCTCGGATTTTCAGGTCATTGGGTTGCAGAGGCAATTTGATGTGCATAACCTCGGCATATGTGCACAGCACTTCCCAAGGTGCATGCACTTTCACAAAAATAAGTTTTTCATCCAAAACCTGAAATGAAAGAATATTAAAAAATACATGTGTAAGAAAATGAAAGCAAAGTACTTTTCATAACACTTCTTAAACTATTCAGAATTTTCTTTCTCTTTACAGCTCACAGATGACCTACTCAAAGTTACATTCATTGTCAGTCTTAGCAAATATACCATTAGCTTCTGTAAAAGCACTGACATGAGGTGGAAACACTCAGGCATATAAAGGCACATAAAGCTATATAAAAGAAGATAGCTAAATGTTCCCTTTATGCTTAATGTTTACGTCTCTGCAAAGCATTTTACAAAGCCATTTAGGTTTAACAACGCTTCCCCCGTAGGGGTTCATTAGGAGTGTTTGTGCTGGTAGCCTGGCAGGGCAGCTGTGGCTTTGGAGCTGCCGGTGACTCCCCAGCAGCGGAAGCACAACCCCAGGGTGACATGGCTTGATGGAAACAGGCTGGGCACCCGTGGGTGCTCCTGGGCGGTATGAATTCCCAGCTTCATAGGAAGAACAGAGAGAGGGAAAGGGAAATGAGCTGAGACTGCTAAGAACGATGGGATGGTGCACATGTGCTCCCAGCTGCCCACCCAAACCAGCACCAGTATGCAGTGGGAAGCCTGACAGCTACTCTTGTCTCCTGTCTACGCGTTGCCTGTGGACCTTCGATCGACACCCTGCATTAGGGAGTCTCAGCCACAGGAGATTACATTACATAGCTCGTTGGTTCAGGAACATCGGTCAGATATCTGATCTAGCCTGGGGAAACTTCCAATTTCAAAAGTTTTTCAGTCGTGATCGTGGCAGAACTATGGAAAACTGCAACATGTTAAGTACAGCAAGAGGGCCACGTCAGATTTCCAGCAAGCGGTTTACTTTCTTCTGAACGTGAAGAGCCAGATTGCATCCTTGGATGTGCAGCAGGAGCCCTGACCGCAGAAATCAAATACACACCGTGATGCCATGGATCCTGAGTCTAGTTTGGGAGGAAGGGGCGAAGCGGCCTTTTCTGGAGCTCACTATAGACTACCAAACAACAACAAATTTAGACTGGAAGATATCGTCCTGGATGGGGAGACCTGGACTGCGGCCCTGCGAGGTGGGACAGAAAGGGGCTCTGAGGGGCTGTAACCCCCCCTGCAAGAGACAGCAGCTCCGGCAGCCGGTGTGCGTTATCGCAGAGCTCTGGAACTGCCCGCAGGCGACACGGCAGCCCAAAACAGACAAAGCGTGATAGTCACAACCACTTGCAGGGTTCCAGGCCTTGCGAGGAGCAGGGTGACGTGCAGGAGCCCTGCGCCGCTCTCCTGGCAGGGGCGTTCTGCCTCGGGCACCCGCTGGCTTCCCAGTGCCCCCACAGCCAGAGCAGGGGCAGAACCGCTCCTCCGAGCACAGCCAGGAATTTTTATCTCCCAAGCGCTGAGCAAACACGCCCTGTTTCCACCTCCCAGCTTCCCATCCTTTATTTTGCAGAGGAAAGAACAGAGAAAAAGTTTAAAAGATTTCACAGCAGATGACAGAGACACTACTGACGGAAAAAGGATGGGTCTTTTTCTCCTGAGCGGAGAGAGGTGTGACAGTAAATTCATATATCCAGTTTCCTTATTCCCGCGGGGGCAGCTCTGCTCTCAGACACAGCCTTTCGCACAGAGAAGAGCACTCACCGATCTCGTTGCTTCAAGTTGCAAGCCGTTGTTTATCAGGTTTGACTCATATACTTGTCTCTTCCTCTGTTAAAAGGTATTGAACACCGTAAAACCTCTGTTCCAAATTTCACCCATATGTATGCACAGAAGAATGAAATTGCCTCCCAAAACGAAGAATTGTTGGGTCGTTATCTTTACAGCTCACCTCGCAGCTACTGTGGTGACAGGTACAGTCCTACCTACTAATCCCGATCAGGTTTTTGTTGTCCGATACGCAATATTGCCTTCAAATGCAATTGTGGAGAACTCACTCTCTTAGTTTCTGGTACATTACAGAGGTAAAAATGTGCCCCAAATTTTGAGTTTTGAGAACAACTGCCCCTGCCACTTGTGACCTCCTTCACCTTTAGTCACTAACTGAAGTACTGATGGCAGCCTCCCATTAATCTGCCCTTTCGAAAGTCGTCATCCTAAGGGCTTTCCATCCCACTTTCCTTCCAGCAACCTGTACCTTTATTCTTCTTTCACAGTAATCGTATGAGTTCTTACAGTGGTTCAAACTGTAGTGGCCCTCTATGTTTTAGTCTGTGGATAAGCATCCCCGAGGGAAGAAGCTGAGAGCTGTAGCACTTGTAAAGTCAGCAGTGCTATTCTAGGAGCGTTCAATGTCTCCAGAAGGACATGACAAGTTTTCCTCAGTAAAGATGACATTCATGGATCATTTTAATTTCACTTCACAGTTACCAGCACTTGGCAAGTAGCGGGTTCAAAAAATCCGAACTATCTTTGTAATCTTCAATTTGCTTCTTGGCACACATGACCTGCCCCCAAAACCCACAGAGACAAGCAGCTCCTCTCCCCTGAAAACACAAAATACACAACTCCATAAGGGATTTATAAGAAATTGTGAAACTTCGTGTGAAATAATAAAATTTAAAAGCTCTCTGCATCAACTGGATAGTTCCCCAAAGAGCTATTTGTTGAGGTAAGTGACAGGTAGCCAGCTCTCCCTGGCCCACCGACTGCACGTCAAAATATCAGCATGGGTAAGGGGGGCAGCTGGGGCCGGGGGGGCTTCTGTGAGCAGTTCGCCAGAAGGAGATGCCATTAACTCACCGGGGACTGACAGCTTTAGTCCTGAAGCAGGCTAGGCTAGCCATGCAGCCAGGTTCTCAGAGTGGCTCAGTGATACTGCTTTCTTGCTCCCAGATTGCTTTCATGCCACTGGCCAATTTTTTGGTTGTTTATATGCCCTGGGCTCAAAGGATTCTGCACCTACCACTGCAGGAACTTAAAAGAAGAGTGGTCCAATGGTTTCGGCCGCCTGGTTCTCTATAGCCAGACTAACTGCCTTAAGATCTGTGCTTAAGAGCCAGGCCTGCTGCTACCGTGAAGGACCAGAGTCAAGGAATGACCCTTTAGATACAACCTCAGGAACTTTGATAGGTACACGGAAACTGGTCTTCAGGACTAAACCCAAGACCCACTCACTCTAGGGGGCAAAACCCAGGTGCTTTGGCAAAAATCTTCAGGAGTTCCACAGGAACAGGTCAGCTGTATCTCCACATAAGTTTCATCCAATTCTTTAATGTTTAAAGACTGTTGTAAGTCCCCAAAATAGAAAAAAACTATTTTACCAAAACTCCAGCAAGTCTTGGAATTAATAATTATAAAATAATATAAACAGCCTACCCCATTTATACTTTACTAGTTCTCAACTGCAGCACCTGCATGTAGCAATGGTCACGATGGACTAATTTCGTATTTTGTTAAAAGATATTTCTTTTACCTGTTTTGGGTTTTCTGCCTTTTTATTCCAGTGAATATCACCTTCTTCTCAGGTTAGGGAGAGGAAAAGCCAAATCTTTCAAATTGTTTTCTTCTTTCATCAATACTTCTCACATTTCTCCCTACTCCTCTCTTTTCTCAGGATAAAATCACAATCCCAAACTTTGATAGCACTCTTCATGCAGGTATCTCTCCATGTCCCATTAATCCACTTCTTTACTGGTGACACTATAATGCTCTTCATATTTTTTCATTGTGTGTATATATATATATGTAATATGCACATTTATAATATATTGTATATATCTAATACTTTCTGTTATCTAGAATTTTGATGGTGGCTGAATCTTGAGGAGGACACTTAATATAGCTGTTTCCTGTGACATCTAAGTCTCTTCCTCGTACTAACACTGCTACCTTAGAATCCCAAATGTGAGTGAGTTTTTTCCTTACAGTAACATATTTCCTTGCATTTTTCAACTTTTCATAGGTAACGGTGCTCTCCGTTCTCCTTCAAAGCTAAAGGTTCACAGTCATCTTGGGTTCTGAGTAAACTACATGATTTCCTCTGCAATTTTTGTTAGATCATAACTCAGTCCCCTTACCAGACCATTAATAGATGTAGCACACAACTCAAGAGTTGTTTGTTACTCCACTATTAACTCTTCTCCTACCTCTTTGCTTCTTCCCTATTCATGTGCTCCTTTGTAAGGTGACTAATACTGAATCTTGAAAATATTTCAACCTGAGTTCTGCTTTGTTTCAGCCAATGAAAAAGGCAGAGGGCTAAATACCTCTTTCATTTCTTCCTAAATACAAAGATGGATGCGGGGCATTTCTTATTTGTAGAAGTCTAATTTTTTTTTTTTAATCTTACCATTCAGATTATTTTAATAATTTATTATGGCAAGGAGTTCCCCAAATTAATTTTGCCCTCAAAATCTTAGAGGAATGTTGACAATATTAAGGTTTCTAATAATGCATTAATGCAAGTAGCGAGAAACAAAGCCCCCGGGAGGCTTTACTAATTAGGGGCTTTGCTATTTTATATAAATGATTGAATTATGCGTATGATGATCTATGGAGGAGCTAGACTTGTTACCCAGAGGAGTCTATAGTGATTTTGCACCGACTGGGGAATACAGAATAAAGATGTGAGAGCTTATTAGGCTGGAAGGTGGAGACTGTCCAAAGTTTATTTTAGTATCTAGCATGTTGCTCAGCTACCTGCAAAGCTACGTTGTAATAACAATACTGTAATCATGGTAATGCTGCTGATCTAAACCTGACACAGATTTTGATGACTGAATGGCTAGCCAATAGACTAAGACACTACGGGATGCATAATCATATACAATCTGAAGAAAGTGAAAGCATAGTGTAAGTAAATGCCGAGTATTACAGGCATGTAGAAGGCTTAGCTCTTGGGAGCTGCTTTTTCACCATAATGCTTTCAATGTCTGGTGACTGTCTCGCCAAGCTGAGGACACTAAAAAGATTGTGGGTCTGGAAATTGGTAGCAGACCACTAGCAGTTTTTTTCTCTCTGTTTTGTAAATGGTAGGGAGCACTTGCTTTGATTACAGTGACAGAAGAACACCAACTCATATCTTTGTTTAGTTTCTTTTGTGCAAAGAGAAAAGTTCCTCGCAACAATATCTGTGTGGCTTCAGGGGAAAAAATCCTAACAAGGAAGGAGTGCTAGAATAGCCACCTCTGCCCGACCTGACAGGCAACAGATAAATCACAGTCAGTCAGAGAAAGAGCATGGGGCCCAAAGCCTCCCCCGTGGAAATCCGCTAACGGGAGTGGAGACGATCACTGCATCAATATTAGCTGCCAATTCTCTGTTTCTTCGATGATATTTAGAAGCTCTCCTGAAAGTCCCAGCTGTCAGCATCAGGAAATTAACTGATTGAGAAGCTCTGCTTCTGCAAGCTTCTTTCCCTTAGGTTTGAAAATAATCATAAAAATGGGAAGCAGAATATGCTATAAAGGCTGACACAAAAAAAGTAAACCCAAAGAACTCCAGATATGTATTTTCTGAGATACCCTCTGATTTCAAGCCAGCCTTGTGATTTTCTGAAACCTGATTCCTGACCACACAGAACTGGCAATACTGCGGTCTAGCCCTGCTCTCAACGGTGGCTTCTAGCCACCCTGTTTGGAAAGAGCCATTTCTGGCCCTATGCATGTATGGAGTAACTTCAGAGTAACTCCCTCCTTCCGTTTGTCTTCCCATCCTTCTGTCATCCTCCTTTCCATCCGTTAGGCAAAGAAATAAAATTCCGGGTTGGAGGTGCCTCAGGAGCACAGTTTTATTTCAGTGAGTTCCTGCCTCCAGACCAACCCATCCAGCAGAGACCAGGGCAGGGGGGTTGCTCTCCTCCCACTGTCAAAGGGCCCTTTCGTCCCCTGATCAGACCCCCCGGGGAGGTCGGCTGAGCACGCCGCAGGCATGCAGAGCCTGCCAGCCTCTACTGCCCCAAATCACCGCATAAAATGCCACCGAGGTACCCGTCTTCCTGCAAACCCAAGTATTGCTCTCTCAACGCAGGTACGACACAGGCTGAACAGTGGGAGAAGTACAATTAGGTTTTGAAAAGTTATCCAAGCTTTTTTTTTGTTGGTTATCTAAACTAAACAAGTCTAGAGGCAGGAACTGTTCATTGTTTGCTCATGAAGAACACTTCTCTAGCCCTGCTGAAGTTCTCCGTATGACCGTACTTAAAAAAAAAGATGTGTGTAATATTGTCTGTGAATTATAGTTTTCATTTAATTTGAAAAAAAAAAATCTGTCTATTTCTGTGAAGCACGATTACTTCACGGCTGGAAATGAAGGTTTTGCCCACATTCCGACTTAAATTACTGACAGTCTTTTTGTTTATCTCTGTTGAGGGGAAGCAGTTGGACTAGAATGACATTCTGCATTGATTTATTTCGAATTCACCTTCCTGGTGCCGATCCTTTAACTTTCAACAATGAGCTCCTTGAGGACCCCAACAGATAAAACTGGCATTTTTGAGCATTCCTGGAAAGACTGGTGATATTTAATTCTATTCTGATGGTGACCTATCCTGACAAATAGGGTACCTAAACTGTAGGTTTAAGAAACATGCTTTGGGCAGGAATTTCAATTGCTTGCAAGGTGCAGTTTCTGGAATCTTCTCCTGACAGTTTGATTTTTGCTAGTGTTAGCAAAATTAATTGTATACCAACTTAAAAAGCTTTGGAGTTGGAGTTGAGCTGCATATATGAACCTTATCTGCTAACTTTTGGATCTGTAAATTATGTTAGAAAATTCCATGAGGATGTCATTTCATTAGCTTGCCTTTGCCTCCTTTAAACTAGACTTCAGAAACACGTGAAAATGAGGGAAACACAGCACCACTGCGCATCTCCAAGAGCTTCAGAATCCCATATTTTTTTTCCTTCTAGCCAAATCACCCCCATGATTTTAGTTATTTCCTTCTGTCCTCTGAGATGTTTGATGTTTTCCCAAGAATACCTCTAATTAATATAAATTAACGCCAGGCCATTTTCTCAGTTACACTCATGCAATTCTTCTGAAAAAGGACAGAAAGCCATTCAAATCAAATATAATTTCACTGAGGCAAGTGACAAGGGGTAGGACAAGAGGAAATGGCCTCAAGTTGTACCAGGGGAGGTTTAGATTGGATATTAGGAAGAATTTCTTCACCCAAAGGGCTGTCAAGCATGGAACAGGCTGCCCAGGGAAGTGGTGGAGTCCCCATCCCTGGAGGTATTTGAAAGCCGTGTAGGTGTGGTGCCTAGGGAAAGGGCTTAGTGGTGGGGTTGGCAGTGCTAGGTTAGCGGTTGGACTCAATGATCTTAAAGGTCTTTTCCAACCTAAATGAGTTTATGATTCTATGATTCTATAACGATGGTCCCAGGACCTGATTCTTCTTTTGCTGCAGAAGAATAGATGGATCTGTGCACTGTTTCTCTGAATCCAGTAAACTGGATACCTTGTTTGAGGTCTGATTTTCAAATCCTTCTGACTAAATTCAGTAAGTGTTTGGGGAGTCCTCCACTCAGTGTCATACAAAACGACTGAGTGCAGCACCCAAAACTTTTCACTTCAGAAATGTAGATCTACAGTGTCTGCTCACAATTTAAATTCTGCCCCAACTTCCACATGATGCAATCAGGTGGGGTGCAGTGCCCGTCAGACACATTTTGTCCCAGTGATTACACTCCTGGTCCCTTCAGACCCACAACATTGCATGTGGCCAGTGAAAACCTTGCTGCTGGCACCAGTGAGGCGAGGAATTCACCCTACAAGAACAGACTTCACTGGAACTGCTATTCTTTAATAAGCTGGAGTTCCCAAATTCCATGAACAATAAAGCTCTGGATAATAGCTCTATAAAACTGCCAGGGGAGTCAAAGGAAGAGTAGCATAAGCAAGGAACCTATTCAGGCTTAAAGCACCTTGAATTACACAAGATACTGCTTATAAAATTTGGCATTTTCAGTTCATCATTGGTCAGAGACAGTGATGTATGCAGTATTTAAAGCTGACAGTAAATGGCAACACTCCTCATTTTGGTTGTATTTCATCACAAGGGTAGAAGTCATTTGCCCCAGAAAAAAATACAACCAAATAAACAATGGTGTCAGTAAAGACAAGCTATCAAGCAGGTTTTATGCCAACATGATGAAGCCTTTATGTATCTTGGGCAGCATCATCCCCACACCCTTTTGGGAACTGTGGTAGGACAAAATGTTAATTCTCTCCCTGGAATTCCAAGCATGCAAAACTGTACCATAAATATCATCTTCCTTTCCATCTCAGACATAAGGTATATGTGTTTTGTTGCTTCTTTTCAAATATTCTATTTACATTTATTTCTTCGTTACTTCTCAGTTTCTCTCCTTTCACTCCTAGTACGAGTGTGAGGTAGGTCCCGCGGCAGCTCTTGCATCCCGCTCGGGAGGGGGAACAGGAAGAAGAATGTTATCAGTGCTGCCAGTGTCTGTGCAGCATTTGCTTAGGGGATGAAGATTTGCAGGACATACAGCTTCCTCCACTTGCTTAGCATGTGAGCTCAAGTGAGACGAAGGACCCCTCTGGCTTTTAGATGACTGAAGGGTTTGTGTGCTTGGAGCTGACCTGCACCCATCCCATCCTAAAAAGTTAGAAAGCTTACATCTGTTCACATTTTAAAAGACTCTTCATCCAACAATAGAAAAAGGAAATGCACGTCTAAACTGATGACACCTGTATGTGAGGCATTAGAGAGAGGGAGCCAGTACTTCTGAGTTGTACCACAGGTCTGGTTATGACCAGGTGACTCATTTCAGCTTATGTGACAGACACATTGAACAAAATCCTCTCCTTGCTCCCTCTTCTACCTCCACCTTTCAGTGCCCCCTGGTACTTTACCCTATGTGTAACGTTTTCTGTTTCATGGTCAACTTTCGATTTTTTCTTTAGTTCTCCAGCTCAGTGTCATCACACTTGTATCCTTTGTTCTTTTCCTTGGAAGTCCTCTGTAACTGTCACTTCTTCATCCTTGTCTCTTTCTATGCTTTCTACTGCCCTTTCAGCACCGTATGTGTGCCCAAGTGTCAAAATTCACGCCTGTGCCTTCCACAGTACCCCTACGGCTTCAAATTCTCCCCATCTGTAGAAACCCTGGCTCTGAAAACTACCATCACCGCTGTTTTCACCTTCCTTCTGACCCATCCAGGTCACCCCAATCACGTGTCTCAATCTCCTGGCCATACTTCTGTCCATGCAGCCTTTGGTGGCCACGTTGCTGCCAGGCGGCACAGGTGCGGTTTGCTGTCTGCCAAGACCGTGAGGGTCTCTTCCACCGAGCCGCTCCCCAGCCGCTCAAACTTCACCTGATCTGATCGTTAGTCTAATACACTCTCGTTCTCACATTCTCAGGCTGCTTCCTCTTCCTTGGCACACCACAGATCCAGTGTGACTGCAGATCGCTGTAGGACTGAGAACTCTGAAAGTAAACTTTTTTTGCAAGCACCTAGCACATTACCCACGATCTCCTGGTGTAATTTTTCATGGTTTCATTCTGGCTAATGTCCTAACATTAATGCTACACTACAAATTTTACTTCATTGCTCATATTTAATTTCCATTGCTGTTTGGAAAAGATACTCATTATATTTTTAAGTACATTTGGGCAATGGCCAAATATTACAAACATAAATGTAAAATGTTAATTGATAAAAACAATTGTTTCCAAAGGGGCAGCTTTTTGTTTCTAATTACCTTTTTCAATTAATTTTCATTGCAGATCCTGTGATCATGTGTAATGCAACATCCACCCACTGCAGGACACCCTCAAACCCTACTAACGACATTCCTTATGGCTGCTCCGTTAATGCCAATGACAACGCTGTGTAATGAATATCAAGCAACCTAGCTACAGCCCTTTTTACTCCTACTCTTCTCTTTCCTAATGGCAAATCGTTATTTGTATATGAGCTGCTTTCAGTGATACCTTTGTCCTTGCCTGTCTCTACCAGAGGCTGCTGCTGGAACATGGAAAGTTGCTAAATCAGAGAAGGAAGCGGGTGGGTGGGAGAGTGCAGATGCCAAGGGGACTACAACCCCCTGGGCGGATATTTCTCAGGCAGTTCACAATTAAAATAGCTCAGTGACATGGCTGAGCTTGTTTTTGTGGCCCTGGGTGCCATAATGAATGTAGTCCACTGACAGAACTACTGAAATAAATTAAAAAATATTCTATGATTGTTGTTTATACTTTCTAAGGAGCATCAAGCAGCCACTGGCTTGAGTCAGAAATTTTTTGCAAGGTGCCTAGGGAGGGCCAAGCTGTTGAAGTGTCAAGGGAAGGAGTGGTACAGGGAGAAATTCTGGTGGCAAAGTGATGTACAATTATTTCCCATAAACAACTTAGGTACTTTATTGGGCAGAATGTCAACAGCTATGTTCATAACTGTTATCTGGAGGACCTGGTCGGCTGCCTCCTTCTACGAGTTCCTCTGAATACCCTGATTTTAATACCAAAGTCCACTGGCAACCTAATTCAATCGCTGTAGGTACAGAAAATTGCCCTAGTCTGAAGACTTTGGTGTCTAATTCTAACAGGAACCTGACGCCACCATTTTTCTGCTCACATATTCCGAAGGGTTCCCTCCCAGCAGGATGCTCTGCGATCACCTACTGCATGCGGACAGACACGACGGGCAGTGCTCTGCCCATTTACACAGCAATCTGCTGGCTTGAGCTCACCCCTCTTCCCTGCTCAGTTTGATGGGCTTCAATCTCCCAGCTCCCAAGAGCAGTCTGAGGACAGGGCAAGGCAATTGCCGTTCCGGGTGAGGGTACTGTCCTTTCTGTCCACTGCTCTAATACCCAACAAATTACTCAGATTTATATGGAAAATAACCTACCTTTTGCTTTTTACGATCACTCCTCTTATGAGTCATTTTTTTGCTTTCATCTTCATACACCAAAACAAAGTCAATTCTTCGCTGCCCATCGCTGAAGAACAAGGAGTCAGGCTTATCATCAAAATCCACCTGGAAGGCAAGTTGCATAGGTTAATAGGAAGACCTTCACTGCCAGTTCCTCACTTGCTTCCTGTTACACAGTATTTCAGCGAAGAGAGAAATTCAACACATACCAGACTCATATAACAAGAAGCCCAAAATGACAAGAAAAGTATCATGGAGTAGAATGGAGGAAAAAAAACAGAACCAGAAGAGTTTGGCAGGTCTCTGCATGACATAAAATCAACAGAACTTTGACCTAATTTTGTTCTTTAAAGACAGTATATTAGCTTTCGGCAATGAGAGGAGCATTGGGATGTGCCACCACTATCAAATAATGCATCTGTCAAGTAATTTGTATGCCATCATGGATATACTGTTAGATAGGCTGTCTACAAGGCATGTTGTTGCCTGCTGGGGGTACCAGAATTAGTGCATTTCCATCTTCCCCTTACCTGCCAGAAGTATGTCTGCAATTGTCAACAACAAAAAAAAAAAAAAAAAAAAAAAAAAAAAAGCAGTGGTTTCATGCTTGCTAATACCCAAACCCACCATTACCCAGAGAACAAAGAACATGTGCAAACCTCCTGAAGTCCAACAAGGCCAAGTG
>NW_009612535.1:0-20955 GCF_000690535.1 Cariama cristata
CGGCCCGCCCGTGTCCGGGGCAGCTTCGGGAGAGCCATTTTGCTTTGCCGCCTCACGGAGCGCAGGGCGTGGGGAGCCGCCAGTTGGTGCGAGATGCACCAGTAGTCTCGCCTAGTCAAAGGGCTGTATTTGATCTAAACACTTGTAATGAGCCTTATCGGTGTGCGTGCTGCACCCGGGAGTACTAGAACAAAGGGGAAAGGTTGAGGGATTGGGGTAGCGCTGGGGCGGAGGTGCAGGGGGGAGCTGCGCAGGGCCAGCTGGTGCCGGAGAGGCTGCGAGGTGTGCGGAGGCTGCGGCCTTGTCTGTCTGTTCTGGTCTAGCGTGACTGGGGATCTGACAAAGAAACCCACAACCACAATAACAAAAGTCTTGTGTGTGTTTACCAGCAGTGACTGCACATGGTTATGCTTTTTATGTTCATGACGCAGCCTGCAAAGTCTCAGGCAACTGTATTACTGGCTAGGTCCAGTTAAAAACAGAAGCTGGTATACCAGTTCTCAGTGACATTAGCATATGCATGTTCAAACGGGAACAGAACCTACTTTTCATTACTTTTATACAAGTACACATCTCACACAGAGCCTGTTTGACAATCTCTTTGTCATGCACATAAGTGGCAACTGGGTCTTCAGAGCATCTTGCTTTAGGGAGCCCGGGGCGGGGGGGGGGGGAGTTAGAAGACTTTAACTTGTGGTTTCAAAGACCCTTTTGAGTATATAAAATAGCCTGAAGCATGCTTTAGAAATAAGTTGAAATTAGAAAGAGTTCTAAAATAGCTGCAATTTGTTAAATTTATTTCCTCTGTGAAGCAATCCAACCAGCTGCCCTAGAAATTTGCAACCATCCATTTTATAATAGATTTGCCATAAAGGCAGTAATAGTAATGTAGCATAAGAGTTTAGGAGTTACAAATTTAATTTCAGCAGTGCACATTAGAATTACTGGGTTAATTTTGTTTATGCCATGGCACTGCCAGTGAAATGGGTAATTGTAGTGTGCATGGCAAGTGCAGTACCTAAGTGATGCTGTCACAGCAATGCTTACATTAAGATTACTACAAATGAAGATGAGATATGCAGTTTGAGAAAACTGAAAGTTTTCTTGAAGACTTTGGAATATGTTACACCATGCAGCTGGCACAACAAGAGATACCTACTAAGAACAAGAGCTGCTTTTCAAGTGTAACACTGGCTCACTTGACCTTCTGTCTAGATTTTCAGCATTTTTAGCTGTGGATATTTTTGACAAAAAAAGTCCAAAATCTTTACTCTCTCCCACAGAGTTCTACCATCTCTGCAGAGTTCCAGACTGTACCCTTTCTTCAGTATAACATGATTTCAAATACATCTGCCAAATAAAAATACAACATGTAGAAAAGATTGTTTTTGTTGAGAAGCGTTCTTTGCGCAGTATGAAAAGCAAGCAGCATTCTGAACATACCGAATGATCCACAGGAGTGAAATTCAATGATGACTACAATTAAGATGTTTTAGGTTATTATAGCACATGGTGCCAAGAAGTAAATGACAGTGCTTATGTTTGTCTCCGTAGCTGCTTGTGTGTCTTTACTGGTCCTTTTCAAGGCCAGGATTTGCTCTACTTTCCCTTTAAGTTCTGAAAACCAAATAAATACTAAAAATGCTTCATGACATGCATGTTATTGTAATCTTAGTTATCTGTTTATATAATGCCATAGAAACATGAATGGCACTTAGAGAAGGGTATAATTGGCAGGACTCCACCCTGAGGACTTTGGAATTTTACTTGGATACACCAACACAGAGAATGACAAATGAAGGGTGGAGAAGGGGGAATGGTAGGCTGAAGGTCACAACAGTACAGGATCATGAACCATGCTTATTACTAATGCATACATCTGGTCATTAATTGCTATTTTTTAATTATCCCAAAGGTGTTAGCTTCATAATCCCCATTCTTAGTAACTACTTCTCCTGCTTTCATTAATTATCTATCCATTACAAAGCTGGCTTTTTACAGTCTTTAGAGGCTTTCATGAAAAGAACTATTCTTCATCAGTTATCTACTTGGCAAAGCTGTGATGTAGAGCTCACATTGTTCAGAGCCATAGGTGTTTTAGGAAGCTAACCTTGTGGAAGAAGCTCAGTTCCCTCAAGAAGTGCAGATTTCAACTCAACCTGCCACGGGGTTGATGTAGTTTGGACTGAATAGATAGCAACAGATAAACATCTCAGCAGATAACTGCGTCATTAGAGTGGGGGACAAGTGCACAACATTAAGAGCTGCAGAGATGGAAGCTGAGAATGTCTGAGCCACCTCCTCCAACTTGTTTGTGGTAACTTCTTTGACAAGACATTGACAAGGCAAGACCCTGATCGGTAGCACCAAAAAAAGCCTCAAAAAACATGGAGCAAAAGAGTAACTCCACCAAGCTGTTAAGCCTCTTTGTGCCATAGCCATTCCACAGGGCAGTACATGCTTAAGTAATGCAACAACACATGCAAAACAAAGCCTTACCTGCGCATCATCAGTGTCCTGCAGTTCAAAAGTCATGGGGGAAGATCCATGTCTTCTACGTGTTGCCTCTACTACTGCAGCCTTCAAGAAGCAAGAGCAAATCTGCCTGCAAAGTGGATGATCATTGTTGTTGTGCAAGTACCCACAGCTGTTTGCTTGGTGGAAGAGCATGGAGTTGGCATGCCAGAACACCACACAGAGTAGTAGGCTAGCTGAAAAATGTGCTGATACAGTGCATCTCGGATCATAGCATAAAGCTGCCTGTCTTAGGGGAGATGCTCCTGTACTTACTGACAACTGAATGTTGGTTCTCTCATTCTGTGGGGATAAAATAAGCAACATCCCCAACAAACCACCATCGTGTAGAGATTACCCATGCTCCAAACATCTACAAGAGCACTGTTAGCTGAGGCAACCACTCTGATACCAAATGCCAACCTAAAACATGAAATATTCAAAGCACAGAATGATGTTTTGCCACAGGCCCCTCAGAATCGGCATGCCACTTCCTGCCATATCTGCAATAGTCAGTTCTGGACATGACCTAATAATTGAATACAGATGCCCCTCTCATCCAAAAAGAATTATCATGTTTTTATTTAATATAGGTCATTTAAAAAAATATGACATTTTTTTGCCCATCCCAAAATCTCTGCAGGAATCCCACCACCTTTGCACACAGGAAATAAGCAACAAAAGGCAATCCTCAATGTAATGGGCAAAGTGTATTTCACCCAGTCACTGCTTACCACAAATGCCTCAGTGTCACCCAGCATGAGCTTCATACAAACTCCAGTCTTTATACTGAGGGAAAAATGAGCAATTGCTCAATACATGGTGTCAGTTGTCAGTGATCTGGATGAAGATGTCTTAAGAGTCTAACATCGAGAAAGATGACAGAGAACACAGTCTGAAAGGGCTCAAGTCTCAAAGCCGCTTCTCTTCCCACAGCAGCTCCCCTTCAATGATTTAGGTTAGAGTGCATCGCATTTCTGGTAGCAGCAACATAATGCAAAATTACTTTCTAGAAAAAGTTTTAAAATAATAGAAACATCACTTCAATCTTAGATTCTACAAAGAGCTTATGTAACACCCAGGAGAAGTGAGAACTTGCCATTTAACTACTCTAGAGCAAAGGTCTCCTTGGACTGTGTCTTGGTGGGGAAAACCCTTGCCTAAGTGCTGAATAAAGACCACTGTGTCTTACTGGAACTAGTATTATCTGTTACAAAAATAGAAGGAAATCTATGGCAGGGGCCACTAACTTTTATTAAAGACAGAAAAATGTATTTTTCCCTGAAGATACTTCCCTGTGAAAATACAGCACTTTTCTGTGTTACAGCCACTGTTGTAAATTACATCACTGCCAGTTCTGATGCTCCATTCAGAAGCAGAGACTGTTAGTGAAGCCTGGGCCTCTCCAATGTGTTGACTGTAGTATCTGGTGCTTTGTTGGTTTAATTTGTCATAGGTTTGTTTCCTATGTAGATCTTGTTCAAATTATGTTGCCTATGGCTGCAGAAGCCTGACTTTCTCCGCTTCCAAAATTATGATTTGTAACATGCCAGACTCCATAGGCCACCAGAAGTCACTTAGAAAAGCTGATGTAAGAAAAAGTATCTTGCAGTTTCTCTAAAGGTTTTAAAATGCTGCAAAGGACATAGAATGATCTAGAGATAAGAGATACTCATTTAAAAAATGTTACGATATATTCAGAGGCACAATAAAAAAGTTGATTTCCAAAGTGGATTTTGTAAGAAGATTTATTTTAATTAAGTGATTTCATGATGAAACATGGTCTTAAACAAAATAGAGATCAGTATGAAAATAAAATTATACACAGAAAAATCTTTTCCCCAAATGTTTTTGAGTAACAGGAAATACAACACAACAGTCTTGTATTCAACTGAGTAGATAATTATGTAAATCTGTGAGCAAACACTATAGTACATTCCTTGAAGCCAGGCACAAGGAAACACATTGTGTGCCCCTGTAACACACTCAACACATTTTGTATGTGCTCTCTGCCTCAAAGAAAAAAACCTGAAATGTAATGCTATGTAAATGGAGAAAAGGACATACACCATCTTAATGCTTGAAGCACATATTCCCCATTTAGTGTTTTCTGAAAGAGATATACCAAATTCAGATGAAACTTAAACTGGCTTGTAGAAAGATAGAAAAACTTGGTATTGTATTTGATATACAGTCTTGTGAACACTTAACTGAAAAGTATGGAAAGGATTAAAAAATACACCACGTGTTCTACTTAAAGTTTAGAAATAAATATGCACTCTGTATTCTCAGTGCCTGAAATTCTTTAAAAACAAAGAACTTGGTATAAAATTATATCAAGTAATTGTCAAAAATGAGGGAGATGCACCTATATACCTGTTAGATTCTGGATGCCTGCATCCCCACTACAAAACTTGTAAAACTATATGCACTTTCAAACATGCTGAATAACCCAAACTGTAGTCTAGCAAGGGCAAGAATATCGACTGACTTGGGGGTACCAGTATTCCACACCACATCCCTCATTACCTTCTTTTTCTTTAAAGTTTACCCCTTCCATACTGTACCAGCCCTTACAAGTACAAATGTTCAGTCACTTATACAAAAAGCAGTCTTGCTGATCAGGATTCATGGATGCCCTCAAGGCTATGTCGTTCCAAGGAAAAACAGAGTACAAAGAAAAAGCATCCTCCTAAGATGATTTATGTATTAATATTTTTATAATTCTTCTTCCTCCCTGCAATGCTGATAATAAACAGCAGTCTCCTGAGTGTTGCAGACTCATTGCAGAAAAACGTCCTGCGGTATGGAACTATTGAACCATTATGGTCCAATGCAGTAGTTGTCTTCTCATTTAGGACAAAGTTTATATAAAACCCTTACCACCTCAGTTACCATGTTGAAGAAGAAAACTTGCAAGGAATTCTTCTTTTGATTCTTATACTGACTTACCCAATAGTCTTGGATTTTAGGTAAAGAACCAGGTCAGCTTTTAGGTAGAGAACCAGATCCTAAAATCTTCCTACCCTCTTACACAGTATTTTTTCTTATAATGTCATTAGAGTGTGAATGGAGCCAAGACTCGCATCAGCTTGGCCAAAGCTAACTAGATCATTGAGAATATTTTAATTACCTTAAATAAGGCTTTAGAAACATCATATCAATCCCTCTCTTTGTGGAAATTCATGGTTCTGATGCAACCATAACACAAACCTCAACCATCTAAAAAAAAAAAAAAGAAAAATCTACATTTTCACACACCTAAATGTTACGGATTTGGCCCATCACATTTAAAATGAAAGTCACCTTCAGTAGTGATGATTTAACATCTTATCAGATGCTATTTCTCTAGCCAAATGCACCTAGTAATAAGCACAATAATTATTTATGCAAACGATGAGTAAAGAGGACTTCTTTTATTTAGAAGTCTTCGTTCTCCTGAGAGTAGTCCAAATAAAAAAAAAAACAACCAAACAACAAACCAAAACCAATAAAACAAGAAAAACCAACATAGAAGTAAGTTTTCTGATTGTGTACTTCAGATTTTCAAAACCTAATAATTAGGTAAAATATGTCTTGCAGTAACACTAACGCATTTCAGGATGAACAGTCATTTTTCCTCGGTACATTATCATAGCCTAATTTTCAAGCAAAAAGTATCCCCTTTTGTATACCCAGTGGTCAGCAAGGCTCACTGTCCTGCTCGCTATTTGCGAAGTGTAGTCCTTTTTCTGTCCCTACTCTTTCTGTCTTGTCTTCACTCTAGGACTATTCCATGGTTGCATTTTGGGTGCTGTATCTGCTGATGTGGAACTGCCGTATCTTATCATTACAGCACCTACAATTACATTCCTTCCTTAGCATTATTTATGAGGCTTCAGAGATTTATTTGCTTATTCATACAGTAATCTATTCTAAAATTACTCAGCTCCAATGTCTGCAGTCAGCATGGCAATCAAATATGATGTCTCAGCAAATTCTTCTAACCTGATTTACATTGCTAGATGAGTATTTCTAACTATAAAAATTGTAATTCTCATTTAAAATGAGAGATGCTGAATAGTCAATGAAGTATGTCAGGAGCTGCTTGTATTGCAATTAGCAGGCAATGCAGATACAAACAAGCTTTTGGAAGAAACCAGTGCAAGGGTTGTGTGACAAAGCCTCCTCCCTCTGTGGAAGACAGAGTCCTCACTAAGGTAATAAATCACCTGCTGCCGTGATTTCTGGATCAGCACTCGCCTGTCTCACTGCAAGAGCTACTCACTCTTCCAGTCAACAGCCTGAAGCAGCCCATGGGGGCTCAGAAATTCTGGTGGTAGAAAACATTGCAAGAAAAATCCGCTGCCTTGTTACTGATTTTGCAAAACCAAAATCAAAGGACATTTTACCCTTGGATACCTTATCAACTGTTTTCCAAAAAACTTTTATGACCATTTTTCTTAAACCACTCACAATCTAGATGTCAGAGTAACAGTGATCCCATTGACTCTCTGGACTGAAGGGAGCTGCTTTTGTTGCCAAGGAGACCAGTTTAATTCTCGATTAAAAAATAAACAAACCCAGAGTCTTACTTTGATACAATAGCTACAGTTAGCGTAGGTGGTCAGCAGTCGTCTCGGGTGATTGTAGGATTATGTGCAATTAAAAGGGAGAGGACAGCCAGCCTTTGGAAGGCATCCCAGAATAAGGGAGACCAGAGTCCAGTGAAGTTTTGTAGGTCTATACATTTAAAAGCTGATTACATTGATGTCAGCACAAAACTATGTTAAATTAGTGGAACAATGTACCTCCTTAGCAAAAGCCATCTAAGTAGACAAGGAGGCCCCGAGTGAGAAGTTTCTGAAAGTTCTAAGAAAGAAACAACTGAAAAACAAAATGCAAGTTTCATTATTCAGAAGTTATTTAAAGGGAGGAAGGATTGAAAGCAGCATAGGTCGGCTCCCTTTCGCATTCACCGTAACTTTAAGAGATGTGTCAGAATATATCTGTAGTTAAATTTTATTCTTATTCTGCAATGCAATCTGACTGCATTTCATACATGAAGGAAACAAGTTCAAAATTCCAATTATTGATTTAGAAGGGAGCTAATCAATGAGTGTAGTAATTATTTCACATAGTCCTCAGGAGATATTTTAATTGCCTTTTGAATACATACAGACACCAAAATGGATTGTAACCATTCCAGAGGAGTCCTTAACTGTCATTCTTTTACCTACAGTCAGGAGGAGCCTTTCTAAGCAGTGACCAGAATGTCATTATAATGTCACTGATACTAAATAGAACTCTCAAATTAATAATGAGTTTACCTTAAAATACCTATAGCATAACATGGCTCTGAGCAAAGCCTATGAAGTAGAGCCCTAAATGAAGTTTGAACCTGAACGATACCTTTCTTTACAGTAAAATTATTTTAGAAAATACTATAAATGTTTGAATAAAAAACTTTTCATAGCATTGAACCTTCTAAATAATAGTAGTCTACTGCTGAAACTGGTCAGACAAACTGAACAGAAGCATTGTGAAGCTCATGGTCTATTTGAAAGAGGTGCAAAACATAAACCAACACACACTGTGAAAACCGTGTGTTTATATGGTCAGCTTTATAATTTCACATACTGCTAACAAAAATGGGTTGTAAAAAGGCTTTTAGCTTTACTGGCTTTACAATAAAGTTTTTCTTTTCCCCTGCTATTTACCTAACGTATATTTGTTTTTCCAGTAAACAAGCAATTTCAAATTCAACCTCCTAAACTCTTTTTTATTGTAAAATATTTAGGTAAAAAGTTATCCTAGTCCAACAGCAGCCACTGTGGTTGCACTAATAAAATTGTAAAGGATTTTTCACTTGCAACTAGTGAGCTAGTCAACCCATAACATTTCTGCAGTTCTGTTTTGTACCACATAATTGAGCCAAAATGCAAACAGTTAAAAGCTAGGTTTGAGTAATTATTCTGAAATTTTGCTTGGAGTTCAATTTGCTTGCCCAGAGAGGAAAAGATGAGAAGGGGAAACAGTAGCGAAGGTTGAGTATTAATATTGTAAGGTTAATGTTAAAGCTAGGTCTACAATCTTATGACTGGAGACCAAACTTTTGCTCAATTCCCATTAGTGCTAACAGGAATAAATTACCCCTCCACATAAAAACAGTGGCAAGAAAACACATAACTACTAGTAAAATTTAATACAAATAAGCTTCATTCACTGAAAAGAATTAACTTGCTTTATGCTATGGGAAATGAACTTATACTGGCTATTCAAACACAGCTGCCGCAGATTCCGCTTCTGTGAACAGGACTTCCCTCAGTCCCAAGACAGTGTGCTTTATCTCCATAAACCTCTGCAGCTACCACTGCAGAAATCTGCAGATGTAAACATCTGCAATTAATACTGCTGAGATTACATTTAGCAACCAGATGATACCATTATGAATGCTTCAGAGGGCAAGGCTGGTTTTGTTGTTGGTTTTTTGGGGTTTTTTTTTGTTTTTTGGTTTTTTTTTTTTTTTTTACTTACTTGTAAAAGGATTAAAAATACATAAGAAACCACAAGTCTTTTCTTTCCTATAATTTTAAACTGAGCAAACTACCAGCTCGGTGCTCTGCCAGTTTAACTCATGCCAGAAACCTTGTCTGATGTCCTGCCAGCATGCTGCTGCCTAGATTTGCAGTTTCCCCGAAGATTACATATATTCACCATATCCTGTATGACCCGAGGTTAACCACTTCAACGTGGAGTTTAGGTGGTGCCCAGCAGGCCTGTGTATGCAGATGGATTTCACTCTAGATACTCCCTAAGCCATATTAACACCTTTTTTATGGTAGGTTCACTACAAGGATAATGAAAGTTACCTTTAAAGGCAAAAAAAGCAATAATTTGATGAATACTAAGGAAAAACAGCAGGTGGGGGCTGGGGGAAAATGTTTGCTTCTGGTGAGCAGGATTATGCGTTAAATTGGATTTTATTTTGGATTGAAAGGTGGCTTTCCCATGTTCCCCTGCAAGGTGCTGCTGACGGCATGACAGAGGTGGCAGATGGCTGTCTCCTGCCTGCTGTGGGCAAAACCACTGCTACCCCAACTGCCATTGGCATGCAGATTTTGAACGGGTAACTGCTTGCTACAGTAGGTGCCACATTGCATAATTTCATTGATTACAAGCTTTTCTGGTGTATTTAGGAGTGTTAGGGTTAAATTGACTGCCAGCAGCGCCATGTGAGCAAAGCACACCTCTGCTTGACTGGGATGGAGGGACCTGGGAAGAGGTGGGCCTGGCCCTGGGGCGCTGGGGACAAGGGCCACTCGCCGGCACGGTGCTGCCAGTCCAGCCAGGCAGACTGCAAGGGCCGTCTGGCTTCTGTTTGGCTAGCAATATGTGGTTCTGCTTCCCGGCAGAGTGGGAAATATGGGCACCTCACTTTAACTCTTATGGGGACCTCCCCAGCCGGACTCTCTCTGATGGAGATGCTGCAGGTTAAGTTAGTACGAGCTGTCATCACACTGTAGCTGAAGGGAATCTTTTCTCTAGGTTGACTGCCTTTTTGTCCTCCCTAAATGCAAAGCTCCTTAGCACCATCTGGAAAAGCTCTGAGGAGATAACAGAGTTTTCAGAAAGGCTTCTCAGTCTTTCTCTGTCTGGGCCCTTGTGCCTACCACAGTATGTCATAAGCAAAAGCACCGTGATCACCTGTTGCAGTCATCTGCAGGACATGAAAGTTGGCTTTCACTTGGGACATATTTAACAGGAACGGCTTCCCACACTGAAGGGAGAATATTTCAAGCAGTAGCCAGGAGATGTTGGTATTTGAGAAAGCTCAAGCTTCCTTTCCTATACTCCCTCCCTGCTAATCCCTTCAGAGCAGTAGCATTGCTTGTCACAAAGAGCCAGCCAAGTGCTGGAGGCACCACAGGTAGCCATATCTGGGCAGCTAACTCCTCATTACTTTCAAATAGCATTTTTCTAGAGTCCTCCAGGTGATGTTGGGAGCAAAGGAGGAAACAGCAGCTTCTTCTCAGTCTCTCTTGGTTTTAACACTACAAGGATTCTGGATTTTTTTTATCTTTTTTTTTTTTTTTTTTAACTGACAGCTGCCCCACTGGTGGCCCTGTCACATTTTTACAGAATATCGGATCATCATGGCTGATTTCAGTTATTTTTACATGCATAAATACAGAACAAATGTGTGCAGTAGATATATTTAAATAAAAATTGACAAGATGCATTTATTGTTTTAGTTTTGTACAAAAGCATAACTTAAAAGGCAAACTAGTATAAACTTACTTTGTGCCAAATATTTAAACTTTTCATTCCAAAGATTCAAAACTTGTAGATACTGTTTCCACCTGGGAAATCTCCTTTTTAGACCACAGATAGCACAGTATTGGAAATCAAAATTCTGTGGTCCTTCAACTAATCAAAAGTTGCATTTTGCTTCGAGTGCCAAGAGTTTTAGCTACTCAGTGAACAGATCACATGAAACAAGAGCCATGCTGGAGTGACCTGATGAAAAGTCAGTTTGCCTACTGCTCAGTTGTGTTCTGAAAAAAGATGTGCATTAGGATCTGTGACATGCAATCTTAGCAAAGACTGATAACTATATGTGTAAAAATAGGGTGACATGTTTGTATTTTTCTTTGCTACTTCATACCAGCCAGAAGTAGTGTAAGAAAACCTGCGTTACTTAAGTGAGTCCCAGATGTCATGCAGAAGCTCAGTTATTCTGGAAATAAAAGAATGCTTTCACTCTCATTTTGGGTTTTCCTTTGCACAGGTTAACATTTTCTCAGTAAGCCTGGCGGGTTTTCTCGGTCTTTGCTGCCACCACCACAGCTGCACCTGCCTTCGGACTTGGAGGGTGAAATGGCAGTCTTTGCAGATGACATCTCCATAAATGTTCACCTCCGTTGAAAACAAAGAATCCTACAAAAGAACAAGCAGGGTACCTCCCTGAGATGCCCTTTCAAGAGTCTCCAAAGTGAGAATGTTACTTCAAAAGCTACTTTTGCCACGGAACAGGGCTTGCTGTGCTTCAGTGCTATCAGGAGGGCTAGCGCAAAGCTAGATTCATGTTCTTGTCATCCAGTATCCAAGTGCAACTTCCTGGAATTATAAAATGTGGTGGATGCACTGCGTGACCGCAACTGTACAAGAAACGGCGTGCAGCTGCACAAGTGTTCCACAAGACCATCGGGAGGAAAGTACCAAAAACAGATGCAAGCAAGCCTCGTGTATTTCAGCAAAATTAAGCATAAAGAAATTGGTGTCCATGCAGTGCTTGATATGCAATAAAAACTCTTTCAAATAACATTTGGTAAGAAAACTATTTATCAGTAAATATGCAAGCTTAGACACTATGAACAGTTTACATCTTGTAGGTGTCCACTGATATGGGACAGTGGCATTATGAGCAGTGGCTCACCTTAAAGTAGGTTACTCATAGGTTTCCAAATGAGCTAGTGTTTTATGGTGCTGTACAAATAAAAAGTTGTGGGGAGCATATGAAATATCTGTATTAAACTCCACTGCATTAAGTTATCCAATGCATGAAAAATGACTCAGATGCATTTAAAACAAATGCATATTACAATATCACATATAGTATTATAAAATTATTACTTATGTGCACAGTCCTGGTATCTATAGACATGGCACCGTGAAGAAAGCCTGGTTCCTAAGCATTTTTATAGATACTTGATAGTGATGCAGTTTGCTGTCAGTTAGATCATAATGTCCCTTCAACTTTGGTACATTCAGTGCAAAATATTTTTGGGAGTGCTTTTACTCTTATAAAAATAAAAGGCATTTTTTTCCCTTGAGAGTGCTTAAAGAATAAACACCAGCAGAATGTCTGTTCAAGCATGGAAAGTGACAAAAACAGAAATAGTGTTTTAGTTTGCTTGTTTCCTGTTTACACTCTACGAAACATAATATAATGAACCTATAAAAATAAACAGAAGTCACTGTGTTAGGGATTTTTTCCTGATATGCTGTGATAAATTGCTAGTTTCTTCTTAAAATAGTTTCCATGCAGTATAAAGCATAAAATCAGTCCTATTAAGTTATTAAGTTCATTATAACAGCTCATTTTTTGTCATACACACCACTGGCAAAGACATTTCCACAAACCTCCTTAATGCAAGTCGTTGTTGTTACATCCTTTGTTGCTGACTTTCCTTCCAATTCATTTCTGCCCCAGGAACTTGGGCTCTATGGTGCGCACCATGCAGGCACTCGTAGTCTTAGGCAAAGAAAGTACTGGATATGCCATTATAACATATGGCATAAAGTAATGTACCTTCATGAAATAATAATAAAAAAAAATCTACTGTATGATTTTTTTGATAATTTACTGGATAGGTAAGGGGCTGAATAATTTCACATTTTGACTTGAATTTTCTATTCAACAGCTTTGATGAAATCCAGTTTTCGGGTACATGTCAGTTTTGCAGTAGACAGGTTGATCACAACATGGGATCACGTTTCTTGTTTGCTCAGAACATAAACTGAAGAAGTTTGGCCATCCTGAAAAACCACAGATTGCAAGACTCGGTTTTCCGGCACACTCTAGTTCCACTTTAGAGAATTCTGCCACTACCACAATGCTTTTTAATTGCTTCATAAGCTCCTTCATGGAACCTCATTATTTGAATTGCACCGTCAAACAATTTTCCTCTAGGAAATCCAATACAAACGTTCATTCATTCCTTGAGAAGACAGATCCACAAAAGTCCAATGAGCTGGGCACTGTGGTTTGTGTATCACTCAAGTCCAAAAGTACTTGTCTCTTCAACTGCTGTCAACAGTTTTTCATATAACATAGAGAATGATGGATAAGGGGGAAGGTCCAGACGATTGAAACAAGTGTGAGCCCTGAGGGGGGGAAAAAAAAAAAAGGAGGTGAAGAGGTACATTATTAAAAAAGTTCAAAAGAGAACACACAGACTGGTATGTGCTTGTGTAGAGATGGGCAGATAGTAGTCTTTCAGAAGACTTTGTTCTGTCGAATGATGTTTTCCAATCGAACAGCTAATGAGGTTTAGTCTACTTTCTTCTAATTAAAATAAGCCTGTAAGAAGCATTTATGAAGGTCTTCAGAAACACACTGACAGCCCAAAAGGCATGGGATAAATTTTATCCATTAAATGTGCATGAGAAAGTAATGACGTAGCATGGTACAATTCAAATAGTCTGTTCTGAAGTCTTGGCTTTAAATGTATCTTCTGAGAAGTAGTATTTTTTTCCCATACTGATGATACTTGAATACTGTATTTGTAATCATAAACAAGGTATTTCAGTACATTGAATATGGATAAGATACTAAATTTGATGAAATATTAAAAAATACTCTAGATATACAGGAAACAATCCCACAGTAGTAAAGGACAGACAAATTAGATGCTCTTCTTTTTACATTTCCTTAGCATATGGATCGTGCTCTTGGGAAGTTACCGCTTGTGCTGATTTACACTATGTACCTATCTGGCCCTGCAAGCCAATGACCTTTAGAATAATACTTTTTGTAATTACACAAAACTATGCATGTACCTCTAGCATACCACCCTGCTTTCTTAAGAGAACAACCACGTGGTTTATTTCTCAATTTACAAAGTCCATCTACCTCAGTTTTTCACACACTTGGAACCGACTCTCAAAACCTCTTCCAGGGAATGAAAACGGAGGTAATAAAGGTTTATCCTCATAGTAGAATAATGGAAATCATTGCCTGACCTTAGGGCAGGCTAAGGATAATACCTTCTAAAACACTATAGTGGATGAGCCTGCTCTATTAAGTAGATAGCATAACTATTAATGCAATGGGTTCTTGAGGAAGAAATGATGTGAAAAGAAGCTGGAGGTGGCATCTTTTCTGCTCTGAAGCTTTGTACCAAAGCCTCACTTTAGACTGATTTTAGAGGATGAAAATATCTTTGTATTTTGGCAGGTCTCTGTTTACAAATACTTGATTCTTTTGCAATAAAACACAGTTATTTAAATACAATCCAGCTGAAAAACAAACTTTTCCTGCAGCGACCTTCCCTTCATCAGTATGATCCGTATTAAGTGTAAATGTGTAACATAATCTCAATGGAAGGACTGAACAGACTCCCTCCTCGCAGCAAATGCAACTCCTCGTTTAACCTAACCACTCCCAGAAATGCGAGTGTCTACAACAGACCTGTACGGAGCTTTCTCTGAGCCAGAAAGTGCTGCCTTCCATGGGAGCAAATTCATTAATTGCCATTTTAAGTGGCTCTCAGCTCCCAGCTATGGGGATGGAACATGCTGTGAAGTGGGTTAATCTCATTTGTTAAAAAAACATAAGTCCATTTCAAACCCTCATTGATGCTGAAACACTCACTTAGTTATAGCCTTATAGTGTCATAAAAATATCAGGCTCAAGAAATGTATACACAGTACAAAAGGTCACACAATATAAACACAGTCCAAACACCAAATATGTAATCACTTTAAAAAGCATTGAATTTTGCACCCTCCCCAAATACAGTACTCTTAGAAGTATACTCCTAGTACATGCTGTATAGCAGAGAGGGCATTTCCCCACTGTGTATTCCAGGGGTCTGTAAAATTTCTTCACCCAGCCCTCCCTCTAAGGCTCCTGGAGGAAAGCTTTCTGTATACTTCTCATTTGCCTTCCCAAAAACCTTACAAAGTAATATCTCTGATATAGATTAAATTATTGCATAAAAAGTACTTTAAAAAATAATAATAGTTTTTAAAAAATCCCTTTTGAAGAAAGAGACTGATTTAGACCCAGCAGCCAATGGGCAACTGGAACTCAGTGATCCCTTGAGTTCAGTGTAGAGTGTGGAAGAGTCTTAGGCAATTAACAGTTTAACCACATGCTTCTGCTGCATGGGGCTGACAGCCACTCATTAGAACTATGGATCATGCTGTGTGGGCTGTAAAACCACAAATTATAAAAGACTTGGTATATAATTAGCAAGGGATTCATTACAAACTGGTTTAATAGTAAGCCGGCATGTTGTTTACATTTATTAAGAGAACTGAGTTTTATCTTAATTTTGAGGGCAATTTTGAAAATGCAATCAGCTACTATGGAAAACCGAGTCATTAAAAAACATAAAAACTTAAGATCTTTGTCTTCAGAGGGAATGCGTGCTTTTCTCACCCTAGCAAGGAACTTCGTAAGTCTTTGAGAAGAATGTTTTTTTGTTCCTCTGGACAGTATTTTCACATTTCAACATTTCAAACCACGTGGACACTAACTGTTCATCTTCCTGGACTCACATTTTATGACAACATGAAAAAACATCTCAGTTCCTTAAGTCTAGATTCCCAATTAATGTCCCCTTCATTTTGATTACAGTAGTAAAATAGAGTGACTTAGAGTTAAAATCCAGCAGTCAGACATAAATACGATCTGCATGTGAATCATCACATGCACGGCTATATAATGAACAGCAATGAACCTGGAACCAATTTCTTAGCATGTATGTGAACTGAAAGAGTAACAGTCCCTCTGCTGATTTAGTGTAATCTACAACACAGTGTGAAAGAAGGAAGTAGAAATGGCATCAGGGATAGCAAATATTACAGAAACCTGTAATAATCAATCTTTTTGGGGTCTTTTACATGCTGCTGACTTCTTAGTGTAAAGGACAGTGATACAAGCTAGGTAACGTGATATGTGCCTCTCAGAAATCTCACTACTTTGATTCAGCAGAACTGATTACACAGCAGTCAGAACAGTAGGAACTAGGTAAACATCTAGTGAATGCTTTTGTGCTCATATTCACAGCTGCTTAGACCACAATCACATACCTAAGTAACTACATCAGTTGCCTTCTGTGTCTCAAAATCAGGGAGAAGAGATGGGCATGGGTGTTCTTATGAGTTTTCAGCAGTGCAGCAATTTTTTTAGAAACAGAAGAAGAAACATAAAGTCCACTGACTTGCTGAGTCCTAGCTTTTGCCACCCTCACACCAAGTATTATCAAATTTCACAAGCACTCCCACTAAAAGGGCAATTTGCGAAGTATAACAGTGCTACGAGTGAGTGACAGTGCCTTAACACAAATGCTTTAGTTATCTGAGAATCAGTAAGAGTCACAGAGTCCTAGGGCAGCATTCCCAGCAGATCCAGCAATGTGTTTACACATGCAGAGCTTGTTTGGAAACGTCTTAAAAGTTTGCTACTTGGGGTAGTTGTTAACGATGTCTTACCTTCAAGCCAGTACTATCTGGTGTTTGCACGGGAAGTCTTTGAAGCTGGTGAGAAGCAGGCTGAAGCTACACTGCACGCAGAAGCTAGATACGTAAAAATGCAAATACTGCTTTCTGCTTACGGCTTAGCCCATTTAAGCATAAACATGGAAAGATCATATTTTTTTTATGAGATCAAAGTTCCCCATGTATGAATGCTAGGAATTGCCAGCTCATGACAACTGTGGACATTTCTCATACACAGTTGTTTTTATTTTCACAAAAGAAGTGTGTTGTTTTGTTTTAATTCTCAGGTTTGTACGTCAAAAACTATCCACAGAGACAAAAATCAAATGTTTCCTAACCTAGGGAATCATAAATGAAATTTCAAGGGCATGATAAGTTCTCCTGAATGTGAAGAGTTGGCATTTCCCCTACACTTGCTGAACACCCTATGGTAGCAAAGGTTCTCGACACGTTTCTCCATGTTGCACTCCCGGAAGCAGTTTTATTCTGCAGATTATTACAACCAGGGCTCTGTGTAGCCTTTTCAGAGGAAGTTCTGAGCATCCTGTTCTGGCATGTTCTGACCTTTTCCATGCTGCAAGCTGTGCTTGTTAGCACCAGGAATTCCAGTATTAGAGAATATACAGAAAAACTCCCACAATCTCTTTTCTTACTTAAAACTCACAAGAAAATCTTGTATTTTGAAGTCCGAAATTATTTTTAAAAATGAAAGCTTTTTCTTTTTAAACAGAATCAAAGCTAGTCGATAGGTCAATCATAATCAAACTATAAAGTAGACTTACTGGGTTACAAGGTATTATTAGGCCCCCAAAAGATATTAGAGTATTTTATTTGAAATAGCAATTTCCAGAATTCGCTTATCTTTAATCCTCAGTTGTGTGGCTCTCATTTGTACTGTAAACTGGAAAGGTGGCTTTGTTTAAAGGCCACCTGCTGTGCCTGTGGATTTCACAGTGCCACTTCTGCCTCTTTGACTTTCTCAGTGCGGTTCAAACGTCAGCCTGCAGGCAGGAGCCAACCCAAGAGATGTCTCTGCCTCCGACTTTATGCTGGAGCAAAAAGCTAAGGGTTGTTGGTCAGAGCAACTCTGTGTGTCTGGCAGCTGCCTTGTGTCTAAAAAGAGACTTTGAATGCAAGTTATTCCTGAGGAATCTTGCTTACAAGGAATGGACTAGGATTTGGGTTGAGTTTCTTCCATTGATCAGCCCAGCCCAAACCTACCACCACAGACTATAAGCAGCATACTAAAGCGGAGATCTGACTAAGCAGAGTTAGTTTACCCACACTCCAAACACTAATCTGTGTCTAACTACTGTTAACTGATTCTAGAGGCTACAGAATTACAGAACTGGATGCAAGGAAATCTTCCAGAAACATATCAGCCTGATCACAACATAGAACCTGTCATTTTTTGTCAATGAAGCGTCCATTCTAGAAGATGTTTCTTGCATCGCTCATATGTTATTAATCTAGTCCTGGTATTGCTATCATGGAGCTCTGAAAACAACTTTTTCCTGTCTTTACAAAATGTAAAATTTAGAAAAGCAACTTTTTTTTTTTTTTTTTTTTTTTTTAACCCCCCCCCCCTCCCCCCCCAACCCTGCCATTATCTGATTTAAATGCTGCCTCTTGTCTGCAAGGGCTTGTACAACTCAACTCCTGCTTTCATATCTTGGACTCTCATACTGTTCTTTTACCCTCTTCCAACATTTCAATTGACTCTACTTCTCTTTGAAATCTTCACCTTCTCTTGTCCCTGTGCTGCCTCTTAAGTCAGATGACCCCCTCCTCAAAATACATCTCTTCTACAGTTCATAATTTGCCTCTTCCATATTTTTTAACACTCTTGACATCAGACAGAGCATAAAAATTACATCACTAAACTATACTGTAAAGGCTGTGTGTGTCTAATGCAAAAAGTCTGATACTAGCTTTAACTCAGGCACAGTCACAAGTGCTATTTAATTTTAATTCATATTAATTTTTGCTCCTAAGTGATCAACTCCATGTTTAGTAAGTAAATACTTGTACATTTAATCAAATAGAACAAGATCAAATCAGAAGTAGTTATCATTCTAATATAATCTTCCATGAAAAAAGCATTAGAATATGGATGTCAGCCACAGTTACACTGCCTTGTCCATCTTACGAGAACAAAAATGAGTTCAAAGAAGAATGGATGCATCAGACTCTGGAACAACGGGTAAGATAATTTTCATGTAAGGCATAGTATATTTGCATATTCAGTTAAAACTTATTTATGTTTCTCAAACAGCTTATCTGTTATCCCAGTAACTGATACTCTAAAGTATCTCTATCATTAATACACACACAGTTGTACCTTGGAAGAGCAGTGATCTTCCCCCACTTCTCTACGCAGAACCTTCTTGGACCATTGCTCCCCCGCAGAGAGGCAAATCCTTCATAAGGTATGCTGGACGTGCCTGTAACAAACTGCCAGTGCAAAAAAAACCATCACTGATATTGGATACACAGATGGTGCGGGTTAGAAATTTATTTGTATCAGCATACTCACTGAAGTCCAAATGCTTATGTAAAAGCATTTGCAAAATAAGGAAATTTGTGAGGCACAAGTAATAAATGCTACTTTAAATGGAGGAGAAGGGAAAACAGACCATTTCCTGATAAGGGTCTAAAAGAGACAACTTATCAGATTAATTTCCTTCAAAGGTTTCTCTATAAAAAAAGTAATTATGCCAAATAAATACTGTAGAATAAAACACTATTAATATCAAGTTACTTAAACTTAGGCCTAAGTGAGTTTTTCTTCTACTGCCTTTATTTTCTATTAAGAGGAACTAATAAAAAAGTAATAATGTATGATAATGACTTCATATTATGCCTTTTCGGCTATGTGGATTTCAAGATCTTTATAAACCGTTATTAAATGCTTTAAGAAAAGGACTAAATTCTGAAGGTTAGGTAGAACATCCGCTGACATTCGCTGAAATGCTGTCTGTTGAGCAGATTTAGTTATAACCTGTCATGAACAGATCAAACATGGGTTTTGACAGATTAGAGGCTACTTAATTTTTAATGATCTGGATATGATAAAAACTTTTGATTAACAGATGCGATAAGAACATATAAGGAGACATCTCTGGCTCTCCATCAAATGAGATGTCCCACACTGCTTTTTACAGACCTTTTTTAAAGTACTTAAACAGATTAAAAAAAGAAAATCCTTCATCATACTCATATAGGTAACTCAATGACCAGATGCAAATTCTGTATTGTTAAAAACAGTGGATTTCATAATAGATCAAGAACATGGTACAGTTTGGGGTTTGTCTGTTTCTTTACAAATATGGTGGATGTAACCTGAATTTAAAAAATTTAACTCAGTAGTAAACCCACATGTATAAATATTCCTCTGTTGAGATGTTTTTGTCCTTCATCAGCAGGATGACTGGATTCTGCAGGCTGACTTAGTCAAAATGGAATTAGAGTGATTTTCTGGTTTTCATTATTATTTTCTAATTTGAGGTACTTTAACTTCCATCTAAGCTTTCTCCTTCCTAAGCTGTACAAATACTATTAAAATTTCTACCTAATGATATAACCAATTACAGAGTTTTCGTTTTCTATCTTTACTAGTCTTAATGTACTTTTAATCAAATAGTAAAGGATTATTGACATCAGATACTTTATCTTAAATGTATTTTTAACTCAGAAATCTATAAAAATAGCTGTGTGCTTCAGTCACTTAAAATTATTACAGTTGGTCTCTGAGGTTTGTCAGGTTATTCCTGCTAGCCAACATCACCGCCATTTTTAGATGTCATAAACCTGTATACGACTTAGTTTAGCATCTAATTTTAATGATGAACTCCATTTCTACACAGATCAGCCGATTTCTTACCTGTAAAAGTCTTAGTCGTTGTTCATTGTTGAACCTCTCCACAGCAGCCCAGAACCACCGAATTACAATGTGATTGTCATGATAACCTGTTAAAACAAGAAGAGCCTTTATACCCTTAGGCGCTACAAAAGTGCCTGAGAGAATAGTTAGTACGTTTTTCCTAGTTCGGTCCTAGTCACAATAATGCCATATTTCTTACCCAATTGCAGCAAAAGACAGGAGGTGAGAGAAGAATACTCCTAAAATGCTTTAAAATCTTAAAGGCACAGAATTAATTTACTATAACAAAAAGGAGTGAAATCTCTTTTGCAAGCATTTCTTGCATTAATCAACCACTAACAGGAATG